>NW_025780497.1:0-49457 GCF_021130785.1 Homalodisca vitripennis | reverse complement strand
TTCGATCAAATAATATTTCTTTTTCTCTTAAATGAACATTACTGATGAATCACGTTTGGTGATTTCCACTGTATAATAAAAGGAAATGGTGCTTGACTTAAAATGTTATGGGTAGCTTATACCAAAGTGCATTGATTTACTAGTTTGAAGCCCTGATACTGTATTTTTACTATAATCAGCAATGTGTAAGTGAGTTAATCAGTTACTACTTCCAGTTACAAAACAACAAAAGCAATTGTGGAATTAACGCTACTCGCGTTTGATTTTCTTAAATATTATTTAAAATACGAAATTAGTTTTTTTTATTTATAAACTTAATTAATAGTCCAAATATAATTAATAACAACATATGATCATTCCACGTGTATTCATTCCAACGAGTTCTGGGCCTACATTTTATTGGTGGAAATATGGCAACAGTGCGTGGTGACAGGAATGATTGATAACAGAGGCTTACCTCCTGACTGCAAACTTTAATTAAAAACATGTAAAAAAACCAATCAGTGTAACCTTTTTTTGTAATATGTACTGTATTACAGTTTTTCTACAGTTTAATCATCCTGACAGTATTGTTTCTTTTTAATAACATTCACTACTATTATTCAGTGAAGTTGTATGAATAACTCATAAGAGCTGCAGTAGTTTGTTTTATTAAACTATTTATTATATTTTTTCTTAAATACGATTTAATATGATACCTAAAGGTCGTCGTACTGGGGAAGACTATCTTTTCTACATTATTCTGCAGCAGAAAGTAAATGTTCCAAAATAAGAGTTTGATATCACAATGATAATGTTTTTTTTGTATTGTCATGGAGTGCATACACAACCTTTCAGTAAGTTAAATGATTATATTTGTTCAGCCTTTGCATTCTTAAGTCGAAAATGTATCTTCGATGAAGGTTCATTTAAATTCATGTCAGAGATGTTCGTCAATATGAAATCAGAGGCACGGACAGCTTCCAAACTCTGCAACAAGGCTCGTATACTGTCATCCCAACAAGCTGCTGTGACTAGTTAGTGATTAATTATTAAACTTTTTGGAAGTATCAAATCTTCTAATAATGAAAACATAATTGAAAAGTTATATCTCATGCCTTTTTAAGTGCAATGTGTTTGACTATAGAGATAAACTCATGATGGGCTATCTGAAAGTGCTCAGTATGAAGTCAATGTCCTTGTGTCTGCCAAACAGCTTTGGTATAAAAGCTAATATTGTAACATTGTGAATGTAATAAGTTATTATTCTTAACTTAACTTTAGTTAAAAATAATAAGTCTTAGATTTTCAGGATTTAGAAACTCTAAATATATTATTTAAACGCATCTAGGGCTGTCGTACTGGACGATTATTATAATAGATTTATTGTAAATAAGAAATTACGTGTACTTATGAAACGTTTAGAACCATAATCGCCTGGTTTAATATTACAAATCTTACAAGCAATAATTTTTGATTACTTGTGCAGTTAGAGTTATAAATCTGAGCATATTCAACTTGAAAAAGTAATTATTGAGTAAACTTCAACTGTCAAGAGCAGGAGTTACTCGTTTAATTAAATATCCACTAGAAGTAATAGAATACCGAAAGTAATAAATTAATCATTGTTTGGACTTATCCGTATTAGTTTATTAAGTTTATGAGAAATTACATATCTTTTTATCATTATTGTGACAATCAATACATCAAAATTGTATTTAATAACCGTCTAAAATAATCCCGATTAGCCTTATTTATTCATGACTCGAAAAATATTGTTACATTGATTTTCTTTTAAAATTGCGTTTTAGAAATTACATGCTTATATGCTTCCTATATAGCGAAGTATCTGAGCTTCTCTTTTTATTAGTGACAGTTGATATTTCAGTTGATTATTCTCTTACATATCTAGACAGTTGAAAAGTTTAATTTTTAACTTCACTTATCTTTATAATTAAGTAACAGAAATCACAAAAAATGGCAGCAGTACTCTTCTTTCGCTCTCTCCTCACCTCGCAGTGGAAAACAATGATGTCTTACAGAAAGCTCTGGAGAACTTATGGTTAAAATGCGTTTAAACTTTTGACTATATTAGAAAATTAGGATTGTTATTGTAGATAGTAAAGGTGTATTAACAGAACAACCTATCCTGATACCTGGCCCTTTAAGTTATAGTAGATAGATAATTATGTCAGATATATAGTGTTTTATATATAGAGTTTTTATATATATATATTATATATATATATATATATATATATATATATATATATATATATATATATTTGTACTTATGAAACCTTTAGAATCCTAATCTGATTTTAAATAGCCAGTGATCACGGTATACAAATGACGTTAAAGTACAAATTAAATGTGCCATATTAAAAATTATCTAAATCTAAAGCAATATTTATTACTTCGTACCTCGTATACCGCATTGAATGAAAAATACTTAAACTAATAGGAATGTTCTTTTCTTTAATAACAAATAACCAATTTTTTCTTTTTATTTAAAAATAAATAAAATGCGTTGAAAACGCATAGGAACATTACTGCAAAAGACAAAATAGTACAATTTACACAATTAGAAATAGTGCATTATAGGCGACTAAAAAAATATTTGAATTGTTTTATGTGGAAAGCTTCAACGCTAACAATTTCTGCCCCACTTTACATAAGCAGAAGTAAATTTAATTAAAACTTTTAATTCAAACGCGTAAATTAAAACTCTCTAAGCGGAAAACCACTGTGCTATAATATAGTTCCAATCATTCACATATTTTAGTGTTGTGTTTAGACGAACGGCATTCACACGTAATTAACACCAGCTATCCAAAACAATTACCCCACAAAGATATTGGACAAGGGTGCTTAATAATAGTGGTATTAATGAAATTGAATAAATCTTGATTCATTAAAAGCACTTATTTTAAAAAGTTTTACCCCAGAAAATTTGGTTTAAGGTGAGATAGTTCTATTTGACTTATACATTCTACTGTTCACATAAAACAGTATTAGCAAATTTATTTTCAAACGAAACGTTTTTCAATATAGTCCATGACGTTTCCCGATAAATAAATAAAACTGCCAATAATGTTGAAATCTTGAATGTAAAGTAAACAGTTGAAAAATCTTCTGTGCAATAGGCGCGATTGTCTTCTTGTATTGGCATAATATATTTTAAAATGAATAAACATTTTCCTTAGGAAACTTTGTTGAAACCTAAATTTTAGTTTAATTATAATAATAGCAATGAGGTTTTTATTGTTCAATGTTAAATACTTTTTGAATAGCTAGAAACTATTAAAGTTATGCTTACTTTAATCTGTATTTTTTATAAATTATATTACATTATAGATTTTAAACTTTTAGAAACGTGTTTTATTAAGCGACTTAGATGTTTAATAAACTCCTCTTCACCTCTACCATGTTTAACTCTAATGAATGAATTAATAGTTAAACTCTAATGAAAAGCTAATTTAATCAGACCAATATCTCAAGATTGCTTATGATTTTCACGCGATTGTTTTCAATGTTTATCTTTTTTGTATTGTGATTCATATTTGTTATTGTACTTTTTTAGAAACTCTGATAGTTTTATAAAAGAGTATACAGAGTTTTTTATACAAAAATATCTTGTTACACTTCGCCCAAGAGAAAGTTTTCCAGCCGTGTATACATTTTTATATAATCCTATTTTCATTTTACGTAGATTTTAGCTATTAGCAGACTATTATAAACAATTTGCAATCTTATAAATGGTATAAATACTGAAAAATAGCAGAAAGAATATAAGGTTAAAATTATTCATGGATTGAATAACTGGCCCTTCAGCAATTTCTGGGAGAAATGAAATTTACAGTTTTAGCTGAGGTAATATGTGTGCATTGGAGGTTTCTTAATTCGTAATCTGTCTAATTAATGTGTTCCTTACGCTCGAATTCCCACGTAGCCATTGACTAATTTTCGCATTATAGATGTACTCATCATTTGCCAAGCGCTTTCCACTCTTATGACTCGTTTTAATATTTTACAATAAGTATGAAAGTGAGGTTCTTACACAGGGCATTTAAAAACACTCTGGGCCAAGTAGAGCTCTCTTTTATGCTCACAGGATGTTCTTACTCGAATGTAATCCACGACGCTGCCAGCTATTATGAGGTTCGTTTTTGCCGCCTTTAATGAAATCGCTTCCTCAAAAAAGTACTTATAAAGGGTTAAAACAACTTAATTTGTGTCAATATCAACACTATTACTACTATATTGTGTAAACAAGTAGACGAGGTCTTTGTTACTCTCGTTGGATTAAAAATATTGGATTGAGATTAAACATTTTAATAATGTTTTAAAAATTAACACCATCTGCTTTTGATATTAGGAAGTCAAAATTTAAATGATGCACATAACAAGTAATTTGTTTCTTTATATCTTTGACTAAGTTTTGTACTAATTTTTTGATATTCTAAATGAAGACAAATATTATAATAAGACTGTTGGCACATATCTTGGTGGCAGCATATTAAATATATTCTTCAACAGGTGCGTTACAATTTAATTTGATTTTTTTAGTTTTGAAGCAATCCCAAACCAATACCGCATTACACCCTCCTGCTTTCTCACTCCTAGCAGAACTAGAAACTAGTTTGCTTCCAGGAAGCGTGTTTAGTAATACTTACGTATTTCTGTCAACCCAAGACTCTTGGCGACAATCAGCATTAGGAGGTTCGGGTAAGGCATTTAAAAGATATTTAGCTCTGATAATTTGTATTTTATCTTCGGATATTATAATTGGCATCAATGAAATAATGCCCGGCTGAAGTTGGTCCAGTGAGAATCCTTGCCCCTGCACCTTGCGAGCCTCCGTACTCCGACTCAAAGCCAGAACACTTAAAAAAGATTCATAATTTAAAATAGGGATTTTATCGCCCTCCTCCAAGTCGGAAACATAGAGACTCGCCAATTTTCTCAGGGAATTAATACACAGAACAAGAGCGGTGCACACTTTAGCCTTCACAGAATTACCCATGTGTACCCCATGACCGGTATAGTGCCCCCTCCTAATTACCCTATTTACATAAAATACTTATCTATTCTTACCAAGTAATCTTACCTTAACATTTTTTGTTTATGTTACAAATAAAGTCATTTTAATATACTTTATCATAATGGTAATGAACCATAATTATTATCACGTTTGGGTTTTTGATACGCTCTAAGTAAGTCAAAAAGTTATTACAGAAATATATTTCTTTGTCTGTTCCCGTGTAATTTGTTCCACAGAAATTAAAATTAAATCGTTCTCGCTAAGGTCAGCAGCAGTGTACTGGACATCGTGGACTACATTGCGTAGCGGGGAATCTGGCCTCACCATGCCCGACACACTGTTCGCTCCTCCCAACTGTTGTGATAGCATCTCCACCATCCGTCGACCATGGCTGTCCGCCAGAAGTAGTATCCTTGTTTCTTAGTAGTTTGAACCTCCCTTGTCACCCTTGTCGAAGTAAGAAATGTAGTGGCAAGTTCTCGGTTATTGTTAAATGACTTTAATCTTTTTGATGTTTTTTTAGATTGATGGACAGGGGCTTTGTTGGATAATACAGTCAGAAGGGGGCTCCTTCTTCATTTAAGATATAATGTTCATTATGATTCTTAATAAAGAACCGAACCACTTTCGACGGAGCTAAAAATACAAGATTTTTATCTGGTTAAATAATCTGTTGAGTGGGAGTGCTAAATTATTATCTAGAATTCACTACAGGTATGAGGAGACAATGTCATTACTAGCAATTTTTAAGGTTTTAATTTCTTCACACAACAATTTATTACTTTCTTCCTCTTTAAGGGCGCTCTCTAGCACAAACTCATTAACACATACTTTTTTTGTAATAATCTTTTAAATGGTCCCTGTCTAGTTTTAATTCTAACATATTTTATCGTATGAATCGCTTAGCTTTTGTATGCATTTAGTGGGCAATGGGAGTAAGTTATAAATAGTATCATTATGATAGTTTTCAATAATTTCTTTACAAGCATGCAAAACATCAACCAATAAGGGTTTAACGTGAATTTATATCATTCAGGGTGTGTAATGCTTCTAGATCCTTAAAATTTTACTATTCAAAGTATTACGTGTAAGCACTATGACAAACGATAGTTAGCAACGCAAGACTCGAGGCGAAGTTAATAAATGATTGGTCACAGAGAGAACAGTAGATCACAATACAAAAATAAATATCAACAACGATACATTATAACAGAAATTAAATTACAATTATACACTAAGTTTTAAAAATTTAACACTTTCCGGGCCAGGCGCCAATATATTGCCGCCATAGATCGTGTCTGAAAAGTGCCAGGCGGCAAAATATAGTATAATTTAAGATTAATTAAGATATAATTATTATGTATGTGGTTTATGATTCGTTTTTAATTGTATCAATATAAGGAACACATGATTTTGGGAAATAATTCCTGTTTCATATTTTTAAAAATACATTAACGACCATCTCACACCTCACTTCAAGATGTTACTACTCGGCCGAGCCAGGAGACATGTAAGGGAGTAAGAGGCTAGCCTTCGCCTGGACCCGTGACTGCAGAGTGTTCGCCAGGAAGACTGCACACCCGGACTGTCCTCCTACCTTACTCAGGACCCCAGAGGACCTAGACCAACTTTTATTGTAAGGAGGTAAATTAAGGTACGGTAAACCTGTTTTATTATAAATAATAACATTACAATTTGGTTTTCTTGCTTATCAATGAAATAGTACATTTTTTAGTTTATACTCTGCATTTTTCTTAATTTTTATTACTTGATCATTTATAATATTAAAACAAAACAATTATCAATTCATATTATTCCAATACAATCACATAGTAATTTTTCACCCCTTCATAATTCAAAGATATGATTTATTTTCTTTTAATACAGTATACAGTTCCTTAAAATATACAGCCAATATTTATTTAACGTTTCATTGTTATTTTATTATTTTGTTAGTCGTAGGAGACTGTTTAAAATATTATGCAGATTTTATTTCTTTAAAATGATTTTAGAACAGTTTCTGATCATATAAAGAGTTATAATTTTATTTTATATTGTAGCTATGTTTTGAGGATTTAAGTTTTGTTCTATAACAATTTTATCTTACGCTAACTCCAATTTAAAAGACATTATTCCATAACAGTGACATTTTATTTATATTACATTTATTTAAGCATTAGTTATTACTAGTAACAGATTGCTTGTAAACAGTATACTTTAATTAATTTGAAAGTAGCTGAATATATTATTTTTACAATAAAGTTATGTATATGAGTTTATATACGGATCTATGTTTAAAATTTACGTTTTTTTCTATATTTCCTCACATTCGCAATTTTAACTGTCAACCTGATTAAATTAAACATAATAGTATATTTTAATTAGTTAAACTTACACAAAGTGAACTGTTGTTTTATTTAGTACTTCAATGTTATTTGAATTAGTTACAATTTAAAAGAGAAAACCCTTTGTTATCACTAAAGGAAGTATTTTAAGCTCATATTTCATAGTTGTGTTAAAATTTTTCTACATGTAGGCAATCGTTTAAATTTTATCTATTTTAATATTACTGTATTGATTTTTTAACTCATAAGCAATTCGTTTTATATTAATGTTAAATTTGTAACTTTGAGTATGACTTTGTGTGTTGAGTTGTATTTTATTTTATTTTGTACTGTTTGTAATGGCACGTGTTTAAATACTGCACTTAGTAAACTAACTTTTGTTTTTAATATATATATTTTTTTAATTTTTTTTTTTTCTTCTGAAACAAAATCATTAAATAATCAGCGTGGTTGGCGATGCGGCGGCGGACGTTGTAGCGGATGAACGGTGACGTACTGCCACTTGACTTACTTGACAGTTACCAACGTGTTTACTGTGAACAATTTGACTCACACAATGACGTTAAGCAATACTTTAATAAATTCAGTACTGACACTAACGTTTTAAAACTGATCCATTTTAATATTCGCAGCTACTTTAAAAATATAGACAGTTTACTAATTTGTATTGAAAGTTTAAATATTAAATTTGACATTATTATTCTTACTGAAGCATGGATTGACAATTATAAAAGTTTAGTTTCTCTAGAAAATTATGATATTTATAGCACTACAAACAATTGGAACAGAAATGATGGAGTGGTTATTTACTTGAATACTGAATTGCGCGGGGTTGTACAACAGATTACTTTGGGGGAGGCGACAGGACTGCAACTGAACTTTGAAACTGACGGTCGACCTTACAGTGTACTGGCGGTGTACCGCAGCCCGTCGATGAACTGCAACTTGTTTTTGGACGACTTACAACAGTATTATTCTACAATCAACGAAAACACGACTTATATTTTTACAGGCGACACAAACATAGACACACAAACATCAAGTAAAAATTTAAATGAGAAAGACTTATATTTAAATATCCTATGCGGAGTAGGATTTATAGAATGCATTAACAAACCCACAAGAGTAACAGAACAGTCTACAACTTGCATTGATCATATTTTTATAATACACTCTGACTGTAATGCTGTAACTGCCGGAGTTCTAACTACTGACTTGACTGACCACTACGCGGTGCTGGCCGGGGTGGAGCGCAGAGCTCCCCGCACCCGTCTTAATAGTGACATTGACACTTACCTGGACCATGAGCTACTACAGAAACTGTTGGGGGAGCAGTCATGGGACCACGTGCTGCAGCAGGAAGACGTTAAAGTCTGCTGTGACATATTCTTACAATCTCTGTGATAAGGGACCTGCAGGACGAGCCTGTTAGTGGCTTCAAGCGGCTGGTCACTGCCTGGCTTCGTATGATCGGTCCGGACGGTGCTGAGGCCCTCCTCTCCCCCACTTACCGTTACCAATGAAAACAACGAAATCATTGCTTATTACTAACTTTACCGATACAGTCATTAACTTCCACTCATCACTGTCATCCGTGCGTCATCGTCTCTGAGATAATGTATTTTTTGTTTGTCCATCTTCATTTGTTTTTACCGTGTTTGATTTAAATGCGTGCTAAGACAGCATATTCTAGAATTTTTGTGTGATTCTGATTAAATTTTATACTTTAAATTACGTATAGACTGTCAAGTTTTTATTTATTTATTTTTCATTAACATATAGCATTTCTTATTTTATTATTAATACTTTGTACATTCTAGATTTGAACTGGACAGCACGCACGGACTTTGTTCTATGTGCTGTCAATTTCCATGCATTAACATGTACAAGTGTTGGAAATTTGTTTTTGAAAATGAAATTTATTTGAGTTTGAGTTTAACCCTTATGATACACTCTCATTTATACCCATAACCGATTACGACCTTCTTAGGGAAAATTTATCTGACGGTTTCACTTAAAACTGGACTGAGCGCCTCTGCAATGGAAATTGGCTCTCTACTCCTGGACCGTCAGAAATAGCGGCGTCGCGACGCTTAGTAGTCTAAGTGTTCTGATGGTCAAAGATCTGAATCTAGATAGTGTTTAGCAGTACTCTGTTGCAGAAATTGAAGAATTAATAAGTTTATTTATTATGTAACACTTATTCAGCTTGGTAAATTAGATCCTTAATAACATGCCCGGTTCTTTATCACTCCTGTTTCTGTTAACTATATACCATCTGTAACTGTCTTAAATACTGTATTATAAAATGCATCGTTTTGTTGAATAATAGTAAACCTCAAAGTATTTGATGTTTATATAGGATTTGCAGTACATAATTTAAGAGAATAAATTTATATTTGTTTTTATAATAGTTTTATGGGGTTCAAACTAGATTGCAATATTATGGACAGGCATTATAACATTATTTTGGAATTATGGAAGAGTAAAAGATGAGATTGGATCTCCGAGATCTTATAACCTAAATATGCAACTTGATGCAATATGAGATTGATATTCGTGGTAAAGGTTTGTTATCAAGGACCGGGACCCGAGGTGTCGCAGGGAGCACACATATCTTTTTTATCCCTGCATTTGTCTTTCAGACAGTCCAATTCTCTGCTCAGGTTACTTCCTTGTCTTTTCAATGTTAACTTGTACTCTGGCCATTTGACACACGTGTTTTAACTACAGAAAACGTCCAGCGAGTGTAAAGCTCGCAAATTCAACGTTACTTAAAAAATTTTCTACTAAATAAAAATTTGGAGCTAAATAAAAATATGGTTACAAGATATTTAATTTGATATATGCTCATTTCTAATATTTAATTAATTCTTAAATATCAGTAAACTATTTAATGAAGATTCCAGTAATTCATCAAATATAATGTATATTTGACGTATTTGTATTAGTTAAATAAGGAGATTATAATAATACATAGCCTTTACTAACAGAAAGCTTTAAGATAAATAGGCACCATCGTCCAGAGAAATAGTATTAGTTGCGTTGATAAATAACATCTAGATGTTTTCAACAACAGAAAACGGTAGCGTTAGTGGGAGCTATTTCTCTTCGTACCATCTTTCTAATCTTCTTTTAAGATTTGTATATGCATCATTATATTTTATGATGCAAGTATATTTTACATTTTAAGTTTAATCTCATATATATTTGAATTTTATTTATTGAGTTGTTTCACCCAAGAAATTAAAAAAAATATTATTTATATTACGCACAACTGTATTGAGTAAATTACATTACATGAATTTAAATCGTATTACATTTCCATTAAGTTTTATTTTTATATAAATTGGTCTTAGTTGGTAAATATTCTACTGTTGATCATTTTTATATTAAAGTCTAATTTATGTAATTTTTTGTTATTTTTACTCAGATAAATGTAGAACAATAACTGACTTAGTAAAATGTGTTATTAATCAATTTAAGTCATATGCGTTTTTGATACATTCTTCATTTTTATATCAAAGTGTTATAGAATCATATCAAAAAGCTCAAAATTGGCTATAAACACAAAAACATCATGCACATCTCTATTTCAAATACTACGGTACACAGTTTGGCTATCAATGTTTTTCAACAAAAAAAGAAGTGCAAGGAAATCGAAACTACCTTGGGATAATCTAACTGGTTGCTACAGATAAGTAGTGATCAACTTGAATGACTAATCAACTTAAGTGAATACTACTCTATAAACAGTTTATCGTTCAAGATGCAAAGCTCACCTATTTACACCATATATTATAGTCATAGTATACTACAATGAAGTATTATTTGTTTTTATTCATTAGTCTGATAATGCGAAATTTATAGAAACTTAATTAGTAATGCATAGTAAAAACACCTGACTGAAAAGTATATATATTCTTAGCACATTGTGTATAAATAGACAAAATAATGGCGATATTTGTGAGATGCTCCGTGACACTTTTAGGAGTGTTTTTCTTAGCTAGATTTGTGATATGGGCTTTTTCCCAATAAAATAACAGATCTAAAGATAATCCTGTCACACCTACTAGATAAATGTCAGTGGTTCAGATTATTTAATATCTATAACAGGCTTCGAATTGCTGTTTGAGACGTGTCGGTGGGCAGACAAGGACCTAGGTTGGCTGTATTAAAAAGAACAAGGACATATATGATTCAGCGAGACGAGTGGCATTGTGGGGTGAGAAATACACTGAACATACAACGAACATCTCAGAATTTAGGATTATTTGAACAAGTATCATCGTCAGAATAAAGATGTCCAAATATAACCTTATTGATTGAATTTCTGTCCTAGTAAAATGGGAAGAGGAGGTGAAAATTGCTTACCATTGTAACGGAGGTACAGAAATCTTAAAAAAGAACTTTTTTTATTAATATATAAGTCTAAAACTGTTTGCGTTACAAATTTTTTATGTTTCCACTTTCCCCACACTAACAAATGTGGGTACTTATTTTAGTAAAATTACAAATCGAATTGAATGAATGAGAGAGGCAAGTTAAAGAAAACTCCATATCAACATCCAGTTTAATATTAGTTACATACAATTCTATCTAACATACCAATATTATTCTTCTTATATTATTATTCTTCTATTGTTTTCTGTAAGATAACAAAATTATATTAATTTATAATTCTACAGCGCGGTTACCAAGGACAAGGCAAAAAAGATACCACCTTCCGAAGAAGCAGTGGTAGTTTCACAAGTTTATGTTGATAAATAAGTGCTTGATCCTTTTTCAGATGCAATATCACTTCGAAGAGCCCTATGCTTTCATCTTCCATAGCTTGCAATATTGCTTGTGTTATTAGATTATTTTATCATTTAAATATATGTCTGCCTTTGTAGTTTTAAAATTTGTAGATTTGTGGTAAAAACGTACCGGTGCTTGTACTATACGTTTTGAATTTTAACATGTTTAACTCTTTTTATCATTAATCCATTATATAGCTATTCATTCCAATTTCACCACTTATTTCAAAGACTTAAATTATTTGTTTTAAATAATTTACCAGATTTTCTTACGATCAATTAATATTTCGTTATTTTCACTAACTATAGGGCTATAAGAGTCTTCAAATTTCAGTGATATAAGAACGCAAATAAGTGAAGTGCAGCCCGATTGCACTTTGGGCATTACCAACGACTAGTTTAGGGGGGAAATGTGTAATGTGTGTGCATATATTAAATTCACATTACTAATATAAGAGTCCTTAAGTAACGATCGATGTCAAACTTTAACAAAACTGGCGAGCATTGAAAAGGGGTTATTACTATGAGGACCCTCACCGTTACATTTACTCCACCTATCCTGTATTAAATGAGAACGTTAAAACTAAAGATTGATAATAATGTTTATTATATAAAGGAAGAAATGTAAATACAAGATTTAAATCAATTTTGCTAATGATTCTTGGCCCTAGTTATAAATTATATGTCACTATACTAAAGCTAACCACAGTATGATAGTTAAAACTAATTCCGATTACATAGAATTACTACTTTATGGTTACAGTGCCTGTATTCGTAACTTAACTATATTCGGTAACAAGGCAAGATCCCAGCCTCATAACTAATGCAAGGTATCGAGCAGAGTTACGGACTTAATCTACTCCAGACCACAGAAACAACGACTACGTGTTCAATTCACTGTTCATTTTGTTAGTTACAAAGACAAGAAACTATATCTCATGACTTATGCATCACTTTTCGATCTAGTGGCTACCAACCTAATTCATATTATTACTACTAGTAATATGAATTTTTTTCTTTGCTTAAAATAAGCTACTTTCAAATATCAGAAGCTCTTAATATTATTTAAAACCGGATTGGTCTTGCTAACAATTATATAAAGGAAAGTTACTTAAGATACTCTTTTGTTATGAGATATTTTAGCCGCTGAGCAATCCCAAGAGTCGCAACCATTCAAATAGAGAGTCAGTTTTACATTAAATAAACTCACAAGAAATCAGATAAAATCAGATAAACTATTAAGCTTAACTATTGACAGCGTTTTAAAAGGAACTAAATAATCGATAATTAATTAACATTTTAAGAAGTGATAATATTTCGAAAAGACTATTTTACATCGTCCTGAAATGTCATCCAAAATTATGAGCGGAAGGTGATTATTTTATTGTTATATAAACAATGACATTGGACATATAACAATAAATACATATATACATATACTAATATTTATTATATTTTACTTTTAACCATATCAATTTTGTATTTAGTTTTACTCAGCTGAAGTGTGTTTAAATTTTTGATTCACACCTGACGATGTTATATTTTATGTCGATAGGCCTCGTGTTAAAATATAAATATTATTGGAGAATTGTGAGTTTTCTTTTTTAAAATAATATAAAATTGTTATTTCCAATAAGAAGAGCTCCCCCTTAAACAAAAAGTTAATATTAATAATATTTATATTACTTAACGTTGTATTTAATTTTTAAAAGGTATTACAGATAAAATATTAGTCAATGAACTATTTCCAGCTGCAGAATGCGAATACAAATATACCCAGATGTTTTGATTTTGTTAATAGCTAATTAACAAGCTATAATAGCTAATAATACGTAGCTAATTTTTCATTCGATTTTCTTGTTTGGAACATTTTATAAATATATTATTTAGTACAATAAAGCACGAAATAAAATGAAAATTAAAGGCTAAATCATGCCAAGTAGCATAAAAACATAAAAGTTAATAGGAACTGGGCTGATTCAAGGATCCAAAGGCTTAGACTACTTGGGGTAATTAACCTGACTTCCAGCCATAATTTCACAGACCTCCTTCCTCTTCACATCTTCAGTGAACACTCCTTTTGTACATTTTACTAGGTAGTATTTCAGTAGAAGAATAATATAAATAATAGAGGAATCATATTATAAAGACACACAATTATTTTTCTATTTTTACACATTAGTTAATGTAGCTGACCAACAACTCTTTGACAAAAGAACATTTCATTCAATCGTAACAATTGATAAATGTAAATTTATCTCTCATCTTCGAAAATTTCCATAATTTCATAGAAATATTAGAATGGACATAACACATGTTTTACGAAAGGGAAATTATAATCCATTTATTCTCAAAAAATTAATTAGTATTAGTAATGTATTAATAGTGTTTATCTTAAAACTAAGTTCTAGAAAATAATTCGCCGGAACCGGGATATCTCAAATTATTCACAGTTTTAAAATAATAAATATTAAAAATATAAATAAAATAAAACAATATTATTATTTAAAGTAAAATTAAATTCCACAGGTTATTATGGAGTATTGTATAATATGTATTACAATTACAATTTGTACATTTGATGATGAATTTGTTGTGCATATACAAGGTAGAATTATAACACACTACGTGTCACGTAACAGGCTTCGATGGAATTGTGTCCAAAAGTTTTAGCCCATATCTGTCTCTAGACGTTCTACGGACAGATAGATAGAAATACATTATACAGCCAAGAAACTTTATATCTCCTGGCAGACAAAAAATAAACTGTGTCAGTCTACTACGTGCTCCAATGGCGCTTAACCAAATTTTGTGGTTTAACGTGCACAACCTCAGCACTTGTTAGCATTGTGTAGAAATGAAGATTTATGCTAAATATAAAATCTATAGGTGATATTTCTCGGGGAATATTGCCACTTAATACATTCACATATTTGCCCATTAAGGTTTCGTAGCAGTGTTTCAAAAGTAAAATAACCGGTGAGGTAGAGAGGGTACTACAATGCAAGAGAGCGCAAAAATAAAATACTGTTTATTTAGTTACTTTTTATTTATTGAATTATTAAGCTTTGTTTAACATCTCATATAATTTTATTCAGCTTGTTTACAAATGTATTTATTCCGCTAATTTCTCGTTGCCATGTTGGGTACCCTTATGAATAATGGGAAAATATTTGCTAACGCGGTGCCAGATCCACTATATTGCCATGGATTATCATTAGAGTTAGTTTTGGTTTTATATAAAAAAGCTTTATAAAAAATTTCAAGCTTCTATGTCAGTTTGTTTTCAAGATAAAATAGATGTAAAAGAAATTTTTCCAGTTCCATGAGTCATAGGCTCGTTTACGCTCTGTCAACTACATGGGGATTATATTCTAATAAAGATCAATAATATAACATTCTAGAAATATATTTACTTGACTAATTAACAAAAAACCATTTTGTTTAAAAGTACTATGGTAATCTTCTATTATACATTCGTGGTAATAAATCTTATGACACCAATCATCTAAAGCTAAACCAGTGTCTTGTTATAGCATGAATATTAAACTGGGTGAGATAAATGTATGATTAAGAAATAAAATCTTCTAATTATATGAACTAAAGAGATAGTTGGAAGAGAATTGGTTTCTGGCTCAAAAAAGAACAATTTAAACTTTGTGTGTGTGTATAATGTAGTGTTTAGATAACTCTTTGGACTTCATATTCATAAAACTTGTGTCAGATTTTCATGCATTGGCCAATGAGCCAATGCAATTCGTGAGGTCTTTTCATTGTATGTTTCGTTTAAACGTCCTATACTGTATATAAAACTATTGTTACATACCCTGTTCAATATTTAATTTAATATAGATAAGCATAATCTAGCCCAGACGCATTTAGGTATAAGAGAGAGAGGGAGCGTGGTCCCAAATCAGTCGTCCGCTGTTCCAATCAGCGCCACACCCCCTGATATCTTAAAGGGTCCTGTCCTTGAAGTATTCTGGGCGCTCTTCCGCTTTGCGACTGCTGCCCGTTCGGCGAATAGCAGATACCCCTCTAACCAACCAGGGCGATAGCGTCCCCTGGAGCGAGCCGCTTCCCGGCATTCTGAGTGGAATCATCGGCCGGAGACCATGTAGCTCTACAGTTCGTGGGTCACTCTTTGTGCTCGACCCTTTCGTATTGACTTTGTTTTCAAGTGTTTTTCTTTAATGTGCATTACCATCCTCCTCCCACACTCCTTTGGAGGTAATTTCAGGGTATTAGTGGAGAAGACAGTGTCCAGTGCGGATTATTCGTCGTTCTAAAAACCGCGGCCGCCAGCGGTGACGCCCGTTCGCTACGCGCCAATTACGTCGCGCCTAAGCACTCCTGTCGTTGCTGCTTCCCCCTGTGGATCTCTACACACAGCGAGTTTTCCAAGGTACTGTTTAAAACTCCATCACTTGTGTTGTATTCTCCTCTCACCTCTTGTTACCTGCCCACTTTCCCGCCATTCTGCACATTGTTTTATTTTTATTTTCATAATTGGTCCTCCGATTATTAATTTTTAACTTTTGCCCCGTACATATTTTTGGTCCTCCGGGCCGGATTTTGTGAATCAGTCCTGTAGATTACAGTAATTTGTGTTGTAATTAATTAATTGTAACAGGCGTCGTTACGCCATTTTGAATCTGCCGTACCGACGCTACCGGCTTGTATGGTGGCGCTGCGAACGTGTTTGTACTGGTAACATTGTTTCTTCTCTCGCGCAACTGGATCGTTGACGTCAACAACTATTACGTAATTGTCCGTAGGCAGTCTAATTTTACGACCGCCCCTCAACAGCTGATGGCCCGATCGATACTTGAATGCACGGCCTCCGCTGCAGTCAGCTGTACCGGTTTTTGATACTGCATTTCTCTCGCCGTAACGGAACTCTGTTTATATCTCTGAATAGAGACTCGGACACGAGTCCACCCATACTCTCTCTCACATTAGTAATATACTAGTAATGTATTTAGTTAACAACAGGGCAATATCTGGTTTAGTTAATTGACCACTCTTTCTTTGATAGTATTAATTAACTCACAATAATTCTCCATTCCATTAATGTAACTTTGTGCTAGTGGAAATTTAATTGTTCCTTGTAATTGTTTCTAAAGCAATATATTGCTCACTATTCAATTTGCTATTGAATAACATTTCGCTTTGTTCCATTGTAATTTACTTGTTAAATAAGCAACCAATTAATTGCCATTCTAAGTTCTCATGTCAATTTAAGATTTAACTTGAACTGATTTGCTCTCCTTTTCATTTCAATTATATCATTGTTGTTTCATGTTCTAGCGTAAATTATGTTAAGAAGTGTTAGATTAACTCTCTGATCGATAGTATTGGTGATTGTAGGTCAATTCTATGGTGTACTCTTGCCAAATTATTGAAAGCAACATTTCTTATCTCTAACCTACATATTAGCTACTTATTTCTCTACACTCCATTGTATTTTGTCAATTTTATTTTAAAAGGTTCATTCACCGTTCTCTACATTGTGTCTCTTTATCAACCTGATTAACTTAGGATATCTCTCACGGGTTACTTAATTGTTTAATAACAATTATCACTGTCTCTCTTATATTATTTTTACTAATAATTGCTCCATTTAAAATATTTTCTCGCCTTAGGGTTACATAACATTGGTACTTAGATTAGCTATTAAGGTAGCTTAGGTGGACATACCGGCACTTAATGTAATCTAATTTTGTCTTATCTCAACTTAACTTGTTCCCCCCCTTTCGCTTACATTGATTTGTTTACATTACGGTATCCCTCCATTGTTTTTTAAATTATCTTTGTTAATTGTCTCATTTTATTGTTTTGTGGCACTATCGGGAAACCTTTGGTAATTCTCATTTGTAAAAACTGCTTTGCCCCTTTCGATATCACAATGGCTCCCAAGGAATTCAAATACGAAACTTATCGTAAATCAACAGATCTTATCAAATCTCGTTTTGCTTCTCTTAACGAAACCGTCACGAAAATCACTACCAGCGCTCCACCTTTGACACCAGTTCAAATCAGACAATTAAACACAGTGTTCGCGGAACTAAAGAAGAAACGCGCGGACTTTGAACTTAACCTTCAACGTGTCATCGAAGGTGACAGTGAAGCAGCGGATCAAGATACTCTTTCCAAAGATCAGGATGAGGTTAACGACCTATATGTCGCTATTTCTAGCTTGATCGAGGTTCATCTTGTCACTGAACCCACAACTCCCGCGTCCTCATCACATTCTGATCATCCCGCGTTGTTCCCCACGACGGTAACTGGAGTCAAGTTGCCTAAATTAAACTTACAGACGTTTGATGGTTCTCCTATGAAATGGATTTCATTTATCAACCTGTTTGACACTACAGTACACCGCAGTGCTTCACTCTCTAACGTCGCTAAGTTCCAGTATTTTACTGAGCATATTGGAAGGCGAACCTCTGAACTTAGTGAAGTCGCTCAATCTCACCCCCGCCAATTACCTCATTGCTTATCAGTTGTTGCGGGACAGATATCATAACATACGCCGCCTCACTACTCTCCATCTAAATTATATACTTGACATGCCCGCAGTCGCTAGCAACAATGCTAAACAACTTAGAGCGTTCATAACAACATTTTATGAACATTCAGAGTCCTTGAAAGCCCTGGACTGTGATATCGCCTCTGATAATCCTCTATTGTCAGCTCACTTGTTGCGCAAACTTGACAGCAAAAACTGTCCAGAAATTGGAACAGTATCGTGAGTCCCAAAGAGAGCCTGGCGCCGCTCCGCATTCCCTCCCCAAGGTCACGGAGATTATAACATTTTTAAATCTGGAATGCTCCCAGATTGAAGACGCTAGCCTTCACACCCACTCTGAGACGAAAATACTGTCTACCTCTTCCAGACCGAGGGTTGAAAAGCGTGTTCAGTTCGCCTCCCCCAAGCAAATGAATTTGTTAGCTACTGACGCTAAAATTAATTCAAACTACGAAGCTCTTTGTTTTTGTTGCCGGAAATCTGGGCACAAAATTTACCAATGTCCTCTGTTTAAGGACAAGTCTCCTAATGAGCGGTACAACCTCGTTAAAGGTAACCAGCGGTGCATTTCATGCTTGGGAAATCATCCGATTAAAGAGTGCAGATCCAAGAACACATGTTCGACTTGCCACAGGAAACACCATTCGCTTCTGCACTTTAATAACAGCGCCGATAGGCCTAGCTCTTCCGCCACTGCGCCTCTACCCCCCCCCCCCCGCTAGCTGTCAACACAACACTGACTTGTGCCGCGCGCTCCACCTCTCTCACTGAAACAAGCACCGTGCTGCTCTGTACAGCACTGGTCAAACTCACTGCCCACAATGGCCAGTCATATATTTTCCGCGCCTTATTGGATTCTGGCAGTATGTCCGACTTTGTTTCTGAGCGTGCTGCTCAGCTGTTAGGCTCACGTCGCCAGCCTTCTAACCTCACTGTCATTGGGTTAGCCCAAAAACATGACTAACACCAGAGGGTCACTAGATCTCAATCTTGAAACATTATCGGGACACTTAATTGCCCAAAACCATTCCTTCCATGTACTGGAAAAAATCTCTCTCGAACTTCCGCGGGTAGAACTTAACCCGGAAGTACTCATGCGAACAAAATCTTTTGTTCTCGCGGACCCGACCTTTGGCAAGCCTGGTCCAATCGATGTCCTCATCGGCAACTCTCTCTTCCCTCAACTGCTTACCAATGAGCGACACTCTCTCGGGGCGAATATGCCTTCTGCTCTTGGCACTATTTTTGGATATGTGATTGTTGGAAGTGCGCCGTGTCTCTCTACCGCGCAAAGAACCTCTAATCTCGCCATCTCTCTCCTCTCGACCACAGATACTGACCTCCACTCCTCCCTTCAACGATTTTGGACACAGGAAGAACTTCCGATCTGTAGTAAAAAATCGGAAGAAGAAATCGCGTGTGATAAACTGTTTGAGACATCGCATACACGTGACTCGGAAGGTCGCTATGTAGTCAAGCTTCCCTTTGTTGACAACCTCGCCCACACTAAATTGGGAACGTCAAGGTCAACCGCCGCTCATCGCCTGGAGTCTATGGAGAGGCGGATCCACGCCAGAAATAACTCCCCCCTGAAGGCGCTCTATATCGAGTTCATGACCGAGTACGAGGCGCTCGGACACATGAAATGTCTTCCCCATCCTGATTTATCTGCTCCGCATTATTTTCTCCCACATCATGGGGTAGTGAAAGAGTATAGTAGCACTACCAAGCTTCGTGTTGTTTTTGACGCCAGTGCCAAGACCGGCTCAGGCCTATCCCTCAACGACGTACTTCTCACCGGTCCAAAGTTACAAAATAATATTTGTGATATCCTTCTCCACTTCCGGCTGAAAAATTTTGTTTTTTCGTGCGACATCCGGCAGATGTACCGCCAAATTAAGATTCATCCAGACGACCAAAGGTTTCAGCTCATCCTTTGGCGTGAAAACCCCTCCCTTCCGCTCTCTACTTACCAGCTGACCACGGTGACGTATGGTATGAACTGTTCACCCTACCTCGCCATAAAAAACTCTCCGACAATTGACACAAGATGAAGGTTCCAATTTCCCTCAGGCAGCTCACATTCTGAAACACCATAGCTATGTGGACGATTTGATAGCCGGAGCGTCCACTGAAGACGAAGCTCTCCAACTTCAACATCAGCTGATCGAGCTTCTCCGCTTAGGCGGCTTTGAACTGAGGAAATGGGTTTCTAATTGCCCAAAATTACTTCAACCATTGCCTGCCTCTCATCAAGAATCCCCTGTGTTTCTTCAACCTTCGTCGGACCCTCTGTTCTCCATCTTAGGTATCCATTGGTCACCTGTGACAGACTGTTTTAAATATAACCTCAACTTCACATGTGATGCCCCGACTAAGCGGAAAGTGCTAAGTCTGATCGCTCGGATTTACGACCCGTGCGGTTTTTTGTCCCCTTGCATAATGATAGCAAAGCGCTTCATGCAAGTGTTGTGGACTTCCGGTGTATCTTGGGATGAACCCTTGTCTCCGGACCTCGCGCTAAAATGGCGAGACTTTGTGATCGACTTAAAAAACATTGTTGAAGTGTCGATCCCTCGGCCGATAATGGCCACCCCCTCTAGCTCATGTGAACTACATGGTTTCTCGGACGCATCCGAGACCGGTTACGCCGCTGTTGTGTATATAAGGTGCATAAACACTGATAGTGAAGTGAGTGTGACCCAAATAATTTCAAAAACTCGTGCTGCCCCGCTAAAACGAGTAACTTTGCCGCGATTAGAGTTGTGCGCGGCTCACCTCCTGGCTAATTTAGTTCATTATGTACAGTCTCAGTATTCCAGTGTATTAAGTATTGACTCTACAACTTTGTGGTGTGATTCGACTGTGACTCTGTCCTGGATACATACTCTCCCGTACCGCCTCAAAACGTATGTAGCGAATCGTGTAGCTCAAATCCAAGAGCTCATTCCTCCCTCTTCTTGGCGTCATGTGTCTAGTGCTGACAACCCTGCAGACTGTGCTTCTCGTGGGATCCTCCCTTCGGAACTTGTTCATCACACTCTTTGGTGGCACGGACCCTTGTGGCTGCAACTACCTCCTCCAGATTGGCCCACTTGCCAGGTGGAAGCAATGTTGAATTCCCGCCCGCTTACTGCGCTCTCCAGTGACCCCAACGATTTACAACCTCTCACTCCGGGGCACTTCCTGATTGGAGCGCCGCTAGTGGCTGTGCCCGAACGCAACCTTGCAGATTTGCCGGATAACAGGCTGGCTCATTGGCAGCAGTAGAACGGGCGCCACTTTGGCCGTAACATGGGCTCTTATGGAGTTATTCTGGACCAATGAGAAAGCAGCAATGGCGGCTAGGCCACGCCCCCTGCCCCCCTCCCCTCCCCCCTCCCACACCCCCCGCCCCCTCCTAGACCCCCTGCGACGACCCCCCAGCCAATGGGAGAGCAGCAAGCCCCCCACCTTACGAGAGCGATGGCGGACGAGCGATGGCGGACGGTGTCATGGCGGATGAACAAAAATTTGTGTCTCCGGCGGCCGGTATCCGAACCCGGACCCCTACGAATGCGAGACTGTCGCGCTGACCACTGGACCACGGAGACGAGTTGTGCGTGGCGGCGCGATATGGCTGTACGTGCGGCGCGGGGCGCCCGGCGATCAACGGGTTTTTTCCATATCAGCTGTAGTTTCTTAGCTTTGCGACTGCGGTGCTGCTATCTGGTAGAGACGGCTTACAACATGCTGGTAGCGGCAAGTGAGGACGCAAAAAGTATGCCTACTGTAACACTATTTTTCTTAGCGTACGTGTGCGACTGCGGTGCTGCTATCTGGTAGAGACGGCTTACAACATTCTGGTAGCGACAAGTGAGGACGCAAAAAGTATACCAAGCCGCCCAGGATTTGAACCCTGGTCCCGCGGAACGTAAGACGAGCGCTTAGACCACTCGGTTGGCATACCTTTAAGAGCGATGACTGCTCTCTCTCGTGTAGGCGAGCATAATCTCATTACAGCACATGGTGACAGAGCGGATACAGCTGTGCATTCCAATGACTACAACTGCACATGTGTGTACCAGGCCATCTGTACGCCTTACTCTGTCAATTACTGACCCAAAACGCAAGCGTGAAGGTGAATATGGTACTTTACCGTACGGTTATTGTAAAAAAAAAAAATCTAAAACCAGCTAGAGTCGGAATCTTCAGCTATTGGTATTTGGTGAACTAGAGACGGAAACATTATCACAGTGAAATGTAGTGATCTGTTAATGATAACCGGAGACAACAATAAAAATAACTCACCCTTTTTGGAAGTCTAGTAGCCTAGTACTCTCTCCAGCCGTTCCAGCCACCACCACGCAAATCGTCTTCTTCTTCTTCTTCTTGTGTTGAATATCCACTCTCGGATTCTTCTGATTCTGAGTCCCAAAAAAACTCCCAACCGCTACTAACACTACCCCAGGAGACTGTTGAAGAGGTGAATGAGGAAGATCTCGAAAGGGGACACGGTGGTGGTGATGGAGACGACAACAGGTCAATAACACGTAAATACAAAGAATAAGCAGCAATAATTACTGATATCATCTTAACCGAGTCGGCGCGAACACAGTACTGAGTGAGAAGACCCACAATTATGAACACCAGCAACTGCATGTGGTCACCACATGTGACGGTACATCTCCTGCATAGATGCACTATCTAAAAATAGCAGGGAGGCGGGGGCGTTGCAGAAATAACACACGTGTTGACGACCGTACTACATTTATTAAAAGCGTTCTGATTACATACATTTCCAAATCTTAACATCTACCAAAAGTCCGTTAACACCCGTACATCTAACTTTATACCTTTTAGACGACGTCATTTCTTGTAGATCACTGTCATCTAAAGTCTTTTCAAATCTCACCGGTAGAAATGTGACGGCTGTTTTGGTGCTGTCCACTTCTACGAGTAACATCACTGCCTTCCGGTCAAATTTAGTGTCCACCTTCTTTGCCTCCAGGATCCTGTAGCCAGCTTTCCGTGTCAACTCTTTTATCGCCATCTTTGGTGTGGGTTCACCATGCTTCTCCAGGGACGAAAGCTTTGTAGAAAGTTCCATTTTTCAATCTGTAAAGGAAAACCGACAATCTGTATAGCGAATAATCTTAACAACGAGTTCATCGTAAAACTGTTAACTTGGCTAGCGGATTGAGAATAACTATGCGTGAGCAACACACCGCAAATAGAGAGCGCAGTCGAATATCTTAAAGGAAAACGGTTAAATGTGTAGTGTAGTCACTTACCTGTAACGAGAGCGTTGACACGTAGACGAAGAGTGACTGTGCCGATCAGCTTGCCACAGGTAGTATATATACCTTGGAATGAAAGTGGAGGTAGTCGCGGCTGTGGTCGTGGCAAACTGCCAAGCTGAATATAGACAGGAATGCAGCGTAGTTGACCCACGTTTCCATCACCACGGTAGGCTTTGAGCCAGGCCGTAGGGGTCTCGGCGCGTTTTTTATTATAGTGAGTTTCCCCAGGAGGCCTAATCTCACTTAACAAAGAACACTGAACACGTTCAAGTTCTCAACTCAATGCCGAACCTCTCCGTGTCACCTCTCTTTGCGAGTGGGCCCCAACCATCGCCCACTCTGTCGTGATGGCCACTCCATAACAAATTTGCCACCTCCGAAAAAGTAAACTTTTTTTTTTTGGTGTCCTTGCGAGACCGTTTAGCGAGTCCGTTAAAGTTCTCAACTAAATGCCGAACCTTTCCGTCTCACTGTCAAGTACTCGCAAAAACTTTTATATTTTGCAAGTGTTTTTTCTGCCCCACGTGAGCTTTGAAGTTTTCAACTTAATGCCAAACTCCTTAGCTCTCGCAAAGACATTTTTTCCAGGAGTAGTTCTCAACTCAATGCCGAACTCCTCCTCCTCCTTCCGAGAAGGACATTTTTGTACTAATCTACATTATACTACTAGGCGGACGCGACAAGTCACTTTACTTGGTGAAGCCTTTCAATATGACTTGCCTCATCCAGGTGAAGCTGAAGCATCTCTCAGTCGGTTTCATACAAGCCACTTTACTTGGAGAAGCCTTTCAATGTGACTCGTTGTAACTTACAGAGGATGAGCGAGATCCGATTCTCAGCAAGATTCCTACAAGTCACTTTACTCAGAGAGGCCTTTCAATGTGACTCGTGAAACACAAGCAGAGAATCGGTTGTTGACCACTTTACTCGGTGAAGCCTTTCAATGTGGTCTATCGTAAAACTGGAGTTTTTCTACGGAACACATTACGCTTCATCACTATAATAATTACAATGGTCCTGAAGAAACTTTCCACTAAGGTTTTGGTACAATAGTATGTAATCCCAGTCCAGCTGTTCAGCAAAATCGTGTATAAACTGCTCCGATAGAACCTGGTGACGACTTATTACTATCCAACAGTAAGTGTCAAAGTTCGGCATCATTTCACGTAAAATGAATTCAGGAAGGCGAGCATTTTCCAAAATCGTGGTCCAAATTACTTTATGCTGAAATATTCTCAACATGTCAAACGAAAAAGTATAATTTGCCGATAAAAGCTTCCAATTCAGAAAGCGACTAAATTTCAAAATGAACGCATCAGTGAGCACACCGACAGGCACTTTGGGCTCTCGAGAAATGAGGTCCCATACAGCAGCGGTAGCAGCAGCAGCTGTACTCGCCATGCTGACACGATGTAATCTCAACAGTGACCGTGAACAGAATGACTACTAAGTGGACTGGTGAGTCTGTTTATTCAGGATTTCAAAACGACATCTAGCAGCGTGCATTGCACACCGTACATCTTCATCACGGCCGCTGTGTTGCGGTAGGGAGCAGGAAAACCGATGCGATCCTTTACAACTGCATAATGTACTACTGTCATAACATGCCAGGTTGTCCAGCTCACAAACGTTAGAGTGAAACCGTCTTAAAAATTTCGCTTTCTCATGACCACGTGTATAAATTATGGTAAACGGCTTGCACAGGTTGCGAATGACACTTCCACTGTAAGGGAAATCGCCTTCTTCCCACAAGATCTTGTGGTAGTTCTTCTCTAACCACAGAGCTGTTGTACGCATTTTCTTGTTTAATCTCTCCCTAGGAAACGGAGGTTTGAAAACAATTTGACATTGAAATGAATTAGCCACAATGGCAAACTCTTTGATTATAAACGGTTTTTTGTTACCTTGAAAAGCTTGAAATTCAACTACTGCCACATTCATCGCCGCTGGAATGTGGCCAACGTTTGTAGCACTGGACGTCATCAAAAAGTCTGTCGCAAAGGTGACGTGGTAAAGCCTCAGGCGGATCAACGTAACCCTCGTCCGGACTTCCGTTGTTAGGCAATGCTAACACATCACCGACGTAAGATCTCAATAGATCCTCCGTTAAAAACAACTCGTTGATTTGACGTGTTACGCAGGGCAGACAGTTGGTGAACTGAGTCCACTCGTCTACGGACAGAGTTAATGTATTCTTTCCGTCGTACAGTACAACGTACTGCTGACCAAATACTCTACGTACCACCATATTCTCTCCACTTTCGCTTTTAGAACTACTGAATCTATGCACGCCTGTCGATTCCAAGAGTCCGGTGATTTGGTTCGCGCACCCTAATAGAATGTTGAACATTTCAGGTTTCCAAAACGCAAACGTTCCCCTTTTACCTTTCATCAAGATACCGACACCGTTGTCGTGATCAACAAACAATCCTACAATCAAGTATTTGGAACAATCAGGATTCAAAAAGTAAAGAGACTTTAGAAACACACCGGTAACTAGATTCGGGAGATTTCGTTTTGAGCTTTTACGGACTGATTTAACCTTGTCTATTTCCATTGGTTGACTCACCAGCTGGTCCTCCTCCTCCTCCTCCTTGAACACAGCATCAGCGACAGTAGCCAGTATGTCTTCACTCTTTCGCTCCATGATCACGAATGACTCTGTACACCTTGAGCAAACCATTAAGTACCTGACGTATTAGTCACTGGCTTATACAATTACATACCTCCTCCTCCTCCTCCTCCTCCCCTTCTTCCATAGAGGATATCGTATAGTCACTATCATCTTCTATGACATCGTCGTCGTCGTTTTGCACAGTGTTATCGTAAATTTCATTTAACAGTCTGAATATTTCATCTTTCCGCCTGTCAATCATTACACATACACAAGTGTCTGGTACATCTTGACAATCCGGTGCGGTATACGCACATTCGCAATAATGCATGTAGCCATCACTCGTCCGTTTCATTGTTGTTAACTGGTGATTGCGGATTAGTCTACGGATTTCACCGACCAAATCAAGGACAATATTTATCTTCCGTGAACCTTCCATCGTGGCGTCCAATTTGAAACTGAAAGATTCTGTCATTTGCATCGTGTTTTATTCACGTTACATCATCTTCTTTACCGTGCCCTTGAGCATTGTGTAAACGAAATACGAGTCATGAAGCAGTAGACAGTAGGCTGTGGTGTTGGCCTTGAACGCTTCCGTAGCCTCAAATTCTAGCCGTACATCGACAGGTCCAGACTTGACCGAATCATTTTGGCGTGAACAATCAATCACATACAGAGGTGTTTTATTTTTAAACGTGTCCAGACTGACGTCAGGCCACCGACGACCGCCTAAATCGCCATAATAGGAGTTTTGAAATCTTACAAACATTTCGTAGAATATAGCGGTGTCTCCGTGAATGTTGTCATAAGGGAAATATTGTGTATTTAAATACAGGCGGATGTTCGATAACTTACAACTGTCAAAACATGACATGTCTTTCTTTAAGTTGTTTTTCCTTTCTGTCTGGAAAGCTACAATCACGTATCGTGGTTTCTCCAATTGAGAAGCAGTTTTTATAGTCCATGATTGACGTTCAGTTTGCGGCAGTACAGGGTATTCGTGCAACTCCCACGATCTAAACGGTATATGTATTGGAGTATCTTTTTCAACTAGACGTAGGATTTTAGCACGAAACAAGTCGGATACAGAGATGTGAGGCACCCGCCAGTACAGATTGGTGATCTTCAACGTGTGGGTCGCTGCGTCATCGCTAATAATAGCGTTGGCATCTGTCGCCGACCGCAGCAGTATCAACTCTTGTTTTACATTCACAATTATTCGCTTGTAATCCTCTGCGAATCCCAACAACAACCTTAAAGGCACAGAAAATGAGAATTTGTTCATTTCTTTCTTTCCACCGGGGCCGAACCAGCATGCATTTTCCAGATTATTTTCGTCTTCCGCACGAGCTGATAATATATTTTTTAACGAACTGGCTATACCTACATTCTTTGTGCGATCAATTTCCACACCGCCAATCTCGTATCGGATATCATCAAAGAGAAAAGCGATCGCGTTGTTAACCAGAGACACTTTAGCATCTGTTGTACCGTCAGCTTTCTTACCGCTTACTGTACCCACAACGTGTAGTGTGCTTTCAAAAGGAGCTGTTATTAAATCCTGATAACTGATTGGTATCCTTATTTCATCGTTATTATTAAACGTGGTTGAAGCATACGGATTATGTGTGTGATATTCCAGTCCGGTAATGATTTCATTGTACTCAGCGGGACTCTCTATATCGAGCATTTTCACGAATTGCGCCGGTGTTAACTTTAAAGCCAAGAGAGCGCAAGAAATTTGCGTTAGCAGAAGTTACCACTATCAGGCGCGACGGTCTAATGACCTGAATTATGTTCACACCCTCCTTAAATACTAGACCCATGAGCACCCACTTTCTTTATATGCAACCTCAAAGATAACGTTTCACCTCTGAGATTCACAGGATTGTTGTCTTGATCTTTAAGCTCGACAGTTATGGTGTGCACCTTCTGAACGTTGAGCGGTAAATAAATCACTGTACCAGGTGTCTCGACTATTTTATACCCCGGCTCTACTTGTGGAAAGAACTCGTGAATAACGTGACTCTCTACACCGTTATCAAACGAGCCGCGAACAACGTTGCACTCAACTCTTATGCTGTTCACCTTGAGAATATTCACAGGCAGGTCTGAAGTGTGTACTTTATTAGCTTGCAGCACCTTTTTGCTGAAGCCCAATATCGATGCAATTGTGCCTTTCTTGCTGAAATCAATCTGCACGTTGCTTTTAATCTCGGTCTTAAGAGTATTGTTATTTGCATTCAAGCGGACTGTGATCCCCTCCGGTAGTCTCCCCTGTATATAATTCGCAATATCTTCTACTTCGTAAGAACCTTCCTCAAACGTTATCACTTCATCATGGTTTCCGTAATAAAATTTATCGTTTACATTCTTTTCAATATTGGGAATAGAATTGAACGTGCTCAGATCTATCAATCCAATTACGTAATCGCCATCACTGGTGTCGTATGGAGGAAATACGTCACAAGTTATTCTTGAACCTTTCCCGCTCAGGCAAAACATTCTTTCCGCTGAGAAACTCTAAGCACAGATGTCCACATACAACTGAATCAAACCCCTGACGACTTTGATAATTATACTGTATGTCAGCGGTGGGTCCGAAATAGTATATGAGTTCCCAAGGAGGGCGAAGATTTCCGAAACTGTCAAAATAGCTCACATTATGCCGGCGTTTTCTGTAGCAAACCCAATGAGTACCGTCACCGTAACTTGAGTCCAGATTAACTATAGCTGACTCGTATTTTCTGGGCCCTGTTTGAGGTAACGTGTCACGCATAAACACCCCTCTAAAATTGGGAATGCTTAGTTGTTTAGCGTAGTGGATCAACTCGAAATTTGTCAACGGTCTTATCGGGATCGAGATTTTTTTTTACAACAACTCCTCTTCTTCTTTCTAACACCAGCTCCCCTCTTTGGATAAGGTTTTAGGTAAAGGCCCCTACCTTTCGTCTTTCCGCTCTTCTTCTTAACAACTTTCCTTCGTCTCTTCCCACCACCACCACCACCGAAAGCCGTTTTAGCTTTCATCGCACCAGTTACCGCTAAAGCAGCTGCTCTTTCACCTAAAGTCGCGTCTGACGCTTTTACTCTATCCCAAGCCCGCTTTGCCAACTCTTTGTCTGCTTGATTGCGATGCTCCGAGTCACTGTATTTATCGTAAGCTATATCGTGAATACGGCAGGCTTCATCCAATAAATTCACCCCCTTCTCACCCCTAGCGATTCTTTTTTTCAAAAATGTGCCAGGTCCGCAGAAAGAATAGCCGGGGATGTGTGCTTCAAAAGGTAGAAGGTCAATCGCCTTGTTAATAACACTAGAGATAATACCTCCTGCTCCTCCGATGGTTCGCTTTCGTCTGACGGACGACCCTTTGCGCTTTGCCATTTTATCCGCGCCGTGGCCAAAACCAGACTGCAGTGTATGGCTTGCAATCACAGTTTATATAATTAGTCTTCCGATCTCATTATTTTCGTTTTGGCGTTTAAGAAAAACGGATCAACAACGTTTGAACGAATCCACTGGTCTTTAGCGACCGATCTAACACTATCACCAGGAGGAGCGAGACGTATATAGAAACTGTAAAACACTTCACTTAAGACACGAACGAGATAGTTCATTGTCACAGCATCCTGCATTTCGGTAGGGTCTGCAACTAACCCTAACTTTTTGTTTGCAAACTCCCAACCGTCTTGCTTCTTTGTAACTGTGTTTGCGTTGAAATAGTTGAGCGTCACAGCGTCACGAAGCTCGACAGGATCGGCCACTAGCTTTAGCCTTTTGTTTCCAAGCTCCCAACCATCCTGCCTTTTTTTGATAGTGTTATTTTTGAAGTAACCGAGTGTTAACGCGTCATCGTTTTGTTTAGGCTCCCCAATTTGATGTAATCTAAAGCGCTGGAACTTGTAAGATTTATCCTTTAAATCTTTTGACGGTATGTGTTCGGCCAGTTGAGCGAGTGGTAGAGCATCGTATGGTCTTGTAGCTTTACTTATATTGCTCAATCTCTGTTTCCGACAGTCAATTCCATCTTTCCCGATTATCACCGATTTACTGGTCAGCGTTTGTAGATTTACGGCGTCGAGATCATCTTCTGGACTTTTTACATGTCTTAGACGCTTCCCGTTAATGTCGTAGTCACCTTCGGCCGTCAGCTTGAATCCATCTCCTTTCGGTCCCCTTAACCCGCCTTTTCCAAACTGCCTGGATCGCCGTCCAAACTTGTCAACACTCATTGTGCAAGTGATGGCGAGTCACGAACTTTACTCTTTATAAATATCTTATCCCAGTCGATATATGTATGTGCATCAACGTTAAAGTGTGCTTGAAACCTACCAACAGCTACGGTACTGTGTACTCTATTGATCCAATGGAACAATTGAACCGCTAAAAGCTTCATAGAATTTTCTTGCGAATCTTTCAAGCTGTTTAACTTGTCGGTTAAAGTAATCATTTCGGTCTGCAGATCTCCTAACTTACTGATCAACGTCTGTAGATTAACAGCGTCTAGTTCATCTTCAGGGTTCCCTAGATTTCTCAGACGTTTTCTCTGCACGTCATAGTCACCTTCGGCAGTCACATTGAATCCCTCGCCTTTCGGACCTTGTTTAGCCTTTGTACGCTTGAAGCGTCGTCCAAACTTGTCCACACTCATTTTACAAGTGATGAAGACTCCTCCTGTACATTGCTCTTTATAAATATCTTATCCCAGTCAATATATGAGTTTTCATCAGCATCTAAGACGGCGTGGAAGCGAGCTGGAGGTACGGTAGTGTGTATCTTGTTGATCCAGTGAAATAGTTGAACTGCTAGACGTCTTATAGCTTCTTCATTTGTATTTTGTAAGCTGTTTATTTGATCCTGCTGAATAAGCGCTTGATTCTGAAGGATTGCAATTTGAGAGTACAATCTTCTTACATCTTTCTTTAGCTTTTTGTTTACAGTATTCATAACTCTCTGGATGTCTTGCTTCTTCAGAGATTGTGGCCTCTGACCAAACTTATTGACGGTCATCTCATCAATGATCTGAATCTCGCGTTACCATCACCTGATATAGTCTTTGATTCTTTCAATTCTTCAATGATATTTATAATCTCGTTCTTGTGGTTCGTGTTTCCAGCTTCAGCGGATGCCACCAACAGCCTAAGACGGTCGCACAACTCATTTGGATCGTTCCAGTAAACCGTATCGGGATCTGATAGTGATTTAGTCACACTATGAGCTTTCCTGTCAGCTCCAGAACCCTTAACTACTTTTGGAAATAAGTCTGAAATTACATACTTATACTTGAGCGACGTGTTGCGATTGATAACTCCATTTGGGTTATAGTTTCTTTTATGAGCGCTAGTTTTCTTCAGTATATCTTTGTAAGCGATTTTGTCTTCGTCATTGTAGATTTCATCATCCGGTATTCGCTTGAAAATCAACTCGTACAGACCCTCTTGTGGCTTATACGCCACATCATCTATTCGAATACTACCGTCCTCATCAAACTGCAATTCCTTATTGCCAACCATTAAAGTATTTTTTTCGTAACGAGGACCGTAAAGATGGTCAATTTTAGATGAACGCCCACCCAAATCCTTCATAAGCTCTTGCATGTACTTTCTGGTCAACGGATGAGCAAAGCTGTCGGCGATATATTGGGACGCCGTCTGTAGACCCGTAGGTGTTGAGAGCATTTTTGTAATTTCGTTGTTTCCACCATCACCTTGGTCGTCTGTCTCAAACACTTCTTCTGCTCCAGAATCAAGTCTAGTGGAGACCGATGGTTTTAAATGGGGAAGATTAGGCGAAGAAAATACATTTGGTAGAAACTCTGAGTTTTCATCATCGTCATCATCTGCATCATCTTCCTCTTTCTTGATTTCCTTCTTGACATCGGTGTGTAAAGTGCGGGTCTCCTTGGTGTCACGCAATTCCTTGATCAACGGCTGGTATTGCTTTTCAAACATCTCCTCGGACTCCAATTCACCCCGCTTAAACCGATTATACTTTTGTTTTATAGCTTTCTTTAATTTTGATATCTCCGTCATAAGCTGCTTCTTGTTTCGCGCCATGATTGACACTGAACCCACAGCCTGCTATCTGTTTATTTATATAGGATTTCCTCATCTGTTCGAAAAATGATGAAGTATCGAATAATCTGCACTCGTCATACCGCGAAACTAGCCTTACCTCCACTCTATCGTCAAACCTTACCCTCTTCATGGCAGTTCTACTTGTCTAAAAAACAATGCCCGCTTCTTGTGTTTTCTAATGTAACGAATCACTTCTTTAAGTGAAACACCAGAGGTCAATGGTAGGCCGTAGTAATATCTGTCTGTCTCAGGATTGAATCTGGGTATGCGTTCTCGTAGCGTCATATCTCTAAAAATAAATGTTCTTTTAATACCGTGCCGCCACTGAGGGATCTCAGCGACCGTATACTGATCGTTTGACACTGTTCTGTCCATATATTCCTTCAAACGTTGAATAGGTCGATCAACGTTAGTGTTGTGCAACAGATATGAGTTTAGAAGAAGAAACTCATCCGAGTTTGCGCCGGTAAATTCATGCCAGCTTCTAAACAGGTTTGGTTGTGTTATTTTATACTCACCGGTTTTCGTTACCAAAGAGATGCCAAATTTTTCGCACTGCAGTGGTACTGTGGGTAATGCAAGTTTCAAGAAATCTGCTGTGTACAGTCCTTGACATATGTTGTTCACTGCAGCAAACGGTTTACCCCGCCTTCCCATTACACTACTAGGCATTGGGCCGTAACTTACATTGTAACTTATGTTTAAGTAACACCGCGACCGCAGTGCACGTCTATAGAGTGTAACGGGGGATCTAACTGGTATACTGCGCTCAGTCAACACTATACACTTAGTGGCATAAGGTATATCACAAGCATACTTCAACATCCTTAAGTATATCTGAGTAAAGTTCAAACTACCGTGACTGTTACTGAGTTTCAATATCGGCTTGCCAAAGAGGTCGGGGAACGGTCTAAACCGAGACAGTAGGTTCATGGGTTCACGCACCGTACCGTTTAGCATGTCCTCATGGTAAATTACCAATTCAATAGGTACATTCTTCTCCTGACACTCGGCTATAAACGCTATCCACCTATCTCTGTTGTATATACGCTGGCTAGATGAAATCATCAACAGCACTATTGGCGGTAAGCTCCTGCTGTAGCAACCTGGTCTTCTATGACGCCAACAAAGTCTATTATACGCATGACCGTGTGCACCACGTCTACTGCAATAGTTACCGCAAAACCTTTTCTTATCTGCGTAATACCACGTGCAAAGATTAGAGCTTACCTTTGTAAGTCTCTTGATACCACCGCAACCGGCATCTGCATACCTTCTAACGTCGTTGTAGTAATAGATCCGCGTACTCATAGTGACTCAAGGAAAGTGTCAACCCCAACGCGGTATCTGCCCTTATAAAGGTCGCGATCCTTGTCTATGACAAGAAATCCATGCTTGTCATTCCACGCTAGAGTGCATAGTTTTTTCAAAGAGTCATACGGCATGTCTGTATTGATGTGATCAGCGTACACGTGTTTAAGATTCATGTCATCCTGTTTAAAGAGTATTAAAAAATTTGCATTGTCTCGTATCAGTTGTTTGGGGATCCTGCTGTACGTTTGGCCAAGATAGAAAACATCGATATTGTTGTGACGGCCCATAGTGAAATAAGCGCGGATGTTGTCATGCTTTTCACACGCTATGTCGTCGAAAACCATAATGGAATGCGGTTTGGCTTCGCTAGGACTTATAACGGTGTTATTGTCATCTGAAGGAAAGTAACCAATCTCTTTAGGCAATACCTTTGCAAGAAATTGGTATTTGGGTTGATAAAGTGATTTAGAAAAAACGTACACGTTCTCGTAAACAAGGCCGTTTGGATCAAACAAGAGGTTGAACAGCACGTTGGTTTTACCGCAATTAGAAGGCCCTGCAATAATACAGCGTATAGAGTTTGGTAGGAGAAGACCGTGCTTGCTTTTTTCCAAATCTCCCCCTCCACCCACATACCGGTCAAAATTAGACACGGGTAGCTCCAGAGACTGCTTCACGACACGCATTCCAGCTGTTACTGACTGCGCATCGTAAATATCTATGTTTAAATATAGCTTGCACCAGCAGTCGCTCTCTCTCTCTCTCTCTCTTGGACGGAACATTAAGTCCTCAGATAATATGCTTCTTGTCTATCCACGTATCACTTGTTTTATCGAAACCTGTCCATCTAACAAGTACTTTATCTTTTTTTCTTTTTAATACTTTTTCAATTAGATAAACGTCACCAGTTTTTGCTTTGGCTAGTTCCTCTTTGTAAAAACCACCTTTTAACACAGTCCCGCTAGAGTCCATCAGAATGTATGTCTTTGGATTGCTCGGTTTCACGGCGAACACTGTGAATATTTCATTCGTCCAGTTCGGCATGTAACCTTTTTTAAAAACACGCTTGTACTTGCTAATTCTTACTTTATCGTTCACGTTGAACTTTGACTCGATCTGTTTTTTCCCTTTATTTCTTCTCGATTTTTCGATACGCGTCAGAATAAGCTTTACGTGTTTTTCCCTCACATCCTTCGGTTTCATACCGATGCTCCTGTGAACGGACGCGTTGTACTCCTTAACTATTCTCGGTAACATGGAGAGCCACTCGTAATTACCTCTAGCAGTAAACAGTTTCCACATTTTTTCTTTTAGCGTCCGATTGAGCCGTTCTACTATACTTGCTTTAAGCTCTGAGTAAGTGTTATAGTGATTTATTTCGTACGCCGTCATCAGTTTGTTAACATGAATGTTGAACCATTCTTTACCCTGATCGGTCTGAAAGTTCTTCATCTTATGCTTCTTCAAAATTGGTTCTAACGCTCTCGCTACCTCTAATCCGGTTTTACTCTTTAGCGGTACAGCAAAAGCAAACTTTGTTAAGCAATTTATCATCGTAAGTATGTATTTCATACCTTTGTTTTCACCAGCGTACGGTAGCATCTCTACAAGATCCGCTTGGTACAAATCGTCTTTACCTTTCAAGGTGACGCCACGCCTCTTGAAATTGCGACGAGCCGGTCTGTGTAGCTCGTTAGCTATTGCTTGACGCTTGTCCATTACGCAAATGATGAATATCTAAGTAATCTTTTATATTTAACCCCCTAAATTCTACAGCCCCTCCACCGCTGTAGACCGTGGCATGCTCCAAAAGACGCTAGTTCATGCCTCCGTTATCCCCCTGGCATTACCGATGGTTGTCAACACTCTGATCGACTGTCAACACGCCGACCGGGAATACCCATACAGCCCCAACCAACGCTGTATGCTGTGATGGGACAACGAGTTCCCACCTCCCTTCCTTGTCCGTTGAACAAGGGTATTCTCTCGAGCAGCGATAAAGACCGAGAGTATGATACTATATTCCCTTTAGTAGTGGTAGTAGGATTGTGGAAAGAGTTTATATAATCTAGAGTCTGCAGAGGCATAAATCGGATTAGTGGCTGAAATTAGCCTTATTGCATACTTCATATCATTATACACCTGCTGACGTAAACACGGGTTTCCGAGCGCTTTAACAGGGTGGTGGACGCTAGAGGTGCCCGTCCAGTGAAGGTTTCACCCATCTACATGCGTGAGTCCTCGCACCTTACATGGTCACACCTCGTAACGACCGAAGGAAAAGTTTGTTTCTACGGTGTTTAGACCAACCTCCTCGTCACCCCGGCTCTGGAACCGCGAATACAACAGCGCAGGAAGTGCGTCACAACATGTGTTGACCACATGTGCTAGTAGAGGCGCCGTTCTACCACGTATCCCGCTCTCAGTACTGAGTTCGGCTCCGTGCAGAGTGCTACCAATTATTCTTGGTGCGTATCACCTATACTCGTTTCTCGTTGATACGTTTTTAATAATACCACTATCACGATCATCCTCTGCGTCATCCGTGGTCTCCAGTGCTAGTGATTAGTAGTTTTTTGCGGAATTCGCAATCAGGATATTCGGGTGAGGAAGATGAAGAACCAGAATATTTCCGGTGTCGTGGTGATGGTGGATGGAGTACGACTAAAGGGAATACAGTACAGAGGTAAATTTATTCATTATTTTCTCATTTTCGCTCCAAACTCAATTCGACTGTGACAATAGACTCATTACTTGTTAACATAATTCTGTATTGTCAGCATAAGGTACCATCTAACTGGTTTTTGACATTTTACAATAACCATAAGGCAGGGTTCCATACTCACCTTCGCGTCTGCGTTTTGGACCTGTAATTTTGAAAACCTTTGTCTCTTTGACAGTAACTATTTGCCTGGACTTTGTTCTCCTAATTCTGTTTTCTTCAATATCGAGTGTTACCCAGGTTTCACTAAGAACCATTTCTTTAAGTTTTTCAAAATTTAGATTTTTTGAAGTTTTTAGGTTAAGAGTGAGACCCTTGATTTTGCAGACAGATACAAAATCGTTTTTGTTTGTGGAAAAAACGCGATAAGCATACGTCTTTGGACCACCGGAAACAAATTCTACAATATGAGATCCGGGACCGTAGTCTTTAGCCAGCTCGTCTGTCATCTGCCCTAGGTAGTCGCCGGTATTTACTCTGTACAAGCCATTTTTGTATACGTACACAACACTGTCTGTATCGTAGTACAATACTTGTTTACCCAGTGCCTCCAGATGATCATAAAGCTTTAAACGGGCTTGACTTGTAGTGTAGGCAGCTAGGACAACGTTTACAGTGGCTAATGACTCGCCCACTTCTTCTAAATGTTGCCAGCTTACCAGGACAACGTCATCGTTGATTTCCTGTATTCTGTTTACGGCAACGCTAGAATCCATACACAGCTTAAACAGTTCCTCAGGGTCTCTGGTGATGAGCGTTTTTGTCTGGTTTTCTCTCTGCCCAAACTTACCCCAGAACGAGTTAAGCATTAACTTTGCTAGAGAGCGGAGGCCTGTTGTGAGCCGTCTCTACCAGATAGCAGCACCACAGTCGCAAAGCTAAGAAACTACAGCTGATCGCCGATAACGCCGGGCGCCCCGCGCCGCACGTACAGCCATATCGCGCCGCCACGCACAACTCGTCTCCGTGGTCCAGTGGTCAGCGCGACAGTCTCGCATTCGTAGGGGCCCGGGTTCGGATACCGGCCGCCGGAGACACAAATTTTTGTTCATCCGCCATGACACCGTCCGCCATCGCTCGTCCGCCATCGCTCTCGTAAGGTGGGGGGCTTGCTGCTCTCCCATTGGCTGGGGGGTCGTCGCAGGGGGTCTAGGAGGGGGCGGGGGGTGTGGGAGGGGGGAGGGGAGGGGGGCAGGGGGCGTGGCCTAGCCGCCATTGCTGCTTTCTCATTGGTCCAGAATAACTCCATAAGAGCCCATGTTACGGCCAAAGTGGCGCCCGTTCTACTGGCAGCTAGTGCAGGCTTGCTCCCAGCGAGTGTGGAAACGCTGGAGCAGGGAGTACCTCCATTCCCTCCAGCAAAGACTTAAGTGGGAGCGGCCCTCCCGAAATTTACAAGTTGGCGATCTAGTATTGGTCCAACAAGACTCTCCCTCGCTGTGTTGGCCCCTCGCTAGAATAACTAAGCTTTTCCCTGGACGTGACAGTGTAGTGCGTGTGGTAGAACTCAAGACCCCCCAAGGTACCTTCACACGCCCGGCAGTCAAAGTGTTCCTGCTGCCGTTCTTGTCACCAATAGCTTAAGTCTATCTCAACACTTTAGGATAGATAGTTAAGACCTAGTTTAAGATGTTAGTCTTTAGCTTTATTTCTCATGTTCTTTCTCGATCATGCCACTTTGATTTGTTGAATCCTGATGATTCAAAGCCGCCGGTATGTTCAATATTTAATTTAATATAGATAAGCATAATCTAGCCCAGACGCATTTAGGTATAAGAGAGAGAGGGAGCGTGGTCCCAAATCAGTCGTCCGCTGTTCCAATCAGCGCCACACCCCCTGATATCTTAAAGGGTCCTGTCCTTGAAGTATTCTGGGCGCTCTTCCGCTTTGCGACTGCTGCCCGTTCGGCGAATAGCAGATACCCCTCTAACCAACCAGGGCGATAGCGTCCCCTGGAGCGAGCCGCTTCCCGGCATTCTGAGTGGAATCATCGGCCGGAGACCATGTAGCTCTACAGTTCGTGGGTCACTCTTTGTGCTCGACCCTTTCGTATTGACTTTGTTTTCAAGTGTTTTTCTTTAATGTGCATTACCATCCTCCTCCCACACTCCTTTGGAGGTAATTTCAGGGTATTAGTGGAGAAGACAGTGTCCAGTGCGGATTATTCGTCGTTCTACCGCGGCCGCCAGCGGTGACGCCCGTTCGCTACGCGCCAATTACGTCGCGCCTAAGCACTCCTGTCGTTGCTGCTTCCCCCTGTGGATCTCTACACACAGCGAGTTTTCCAAGGTACTGTTAAAACTCCATCACTTGTGTTGTATTCTCCTCTCACCTCTTGTTACCTGCCCACTTTCCCGCCATTCTGCACATTGTTTTATTTTTATTTTCATAATTGGTCCTCCGATTATTAATTTTTAACTTTTGCCCCGTACATACCCTTAGTAAACTTTTGAGATCTTTTTGGTCCACGAACCAAATATGATCTAATGTACAAAATTACACGCCACTCATTAACTGTAATGAATTACCTCATGGTAGGTATAGGCCAGGGTGCATAGGACCTATCCTGTTTAGCATGCATACAGCCGTCCATTCCACTTGTGAGCTAGCCAGGGTGCACAATCTCATAATATGCAGATTGCTGTTACCTTCACTTGACTTAAAATACCATCTCATTACCTCAGAGCAGCTGCATAGGACGTATCTTGTTTAGCATGCGTACAGCTGTCCATTCCACTAGTGTGCAGGCCAGGGTGCACAATCTCATAATATGCAGATTGCTGTTACCTTCACTTGACTTACAATACCATCTCATTACCTTGGGATATCTGCATAGGAAGTATATTGCATAGCATGTATACAGCTGTTCTTTCGACTTGTGACTCGGCCAGAATGCACAATTCTGTGCTTTCTGTCAGCTTCAATTAACTTTCAATACTATATCATCGCTTTAATCTTTAAATAATATTTATTCCTACTATAGTATATATAATAATACCATTTCATTTTATCTTAGAAGACTACAGAAACGCTTATATGACGCTCAAATTATTAGAATTACATGACGCTGACATTAGAAACTGTATTTCATTTTGTGTCAAAGTCATTGATGTTGGGCACATCATGAAATAATTTATCGACATTGAAATATTATCTATTCTAATTTGAAACTGTTCCAACCTCGTTAGCTGTTATGTAGGACACTTAAGCGTGTTAAGATCATCTTACGCTATACTCTACGAATGGAGTGACATAATAATGGAATTAAAGTGTTTAATGGTTGTAACTATTTAATTCAAATTACTTCATTTTAAGAACAGTTTTCTCTTAAATCATTTAAGACAGTTTTAATAAGTTTTCTTGTATATAGCCCTTACTATCTATTGCTTGTGTACCTTTTCCTAATTTTATCATAATCGTATTATGTTTACAGTTATCAATTAACGAATAACCATACAAGATTATGTATAATAACATTTAGAAACAGACAAAACGTTTTGAGATTCGGTCTATTTTTTATACATTTGAACAAAACAAAGTGATACAATGCTTTATAGAAAAAATTAAAAAAATAATAACTTTTTGGACAATTAGGTTCATATGTAACCACAAATATATCTCAAATCCTCAATGACATTAACAAACAACTGCATTTTTTATGTAAGAATCTTACCTTTCTTCTTTTACCCTCCTTAGTGACTTGTATAGCAGCGAAATCAGACATTTTAAACGCCTCTAATCAATGCATATGCTTTTTCAACAGCTAACGTTATACATAGTATTAAGACATATATTACTGAAAGTATTACGCATTTATATGGACTAACAGAATCAATATTTACGTTGAATAAAAAAATATTATTAATATAAATCTACATCTCTTAACAAGACATTTAGGATAGAGCTCCACACAGACCTGGTTATTACCTCCCACCAATGTTTCCAATACAATCCTTGCAAATACCGCATGCCAGGTTAATGTCATGTAAAATCGAGTGTGTATTAGTACCTGTAAAGTTACAGGTTTTTCTCAACATTTAATATAGTTAGAGAGTTATTGTACAATAGTTTATCATTTATTATACCTAGATATTTAATGTTAAGTAGTTTAACAACATTGATTACAGCTAAGAAGTTATTGGATAGTAGTTGAAAGTTAACACTTGCAAGTGAAAATTTAAATTACAAAATTAAAATAAAACATACTTTATCAGAAGGTTTACTTAATTGGTATAGCACCCCACAAAACATTCCATGCTTTTAATACTAAATAAACAAAAACATCCCAAATAATATTTCCCCTTAAGCCAGCTGAAGTTCCATTCCTCGGAGTGGAACACAATTAACATTTAAATTTAAATTCCGTTGATCCATAGATTTGTTCCCTGTTTAATCTGATCTACAGACCAGTGGAAGTTAGATCGTATTTCACTAAGAATCGTAACACAGTGCGTTGGAGATGGAGATACTTTTCTCTTCTATCTACTAAAAGCTGTCAAAATAGTGGAGTAAGTCATTGTTGTATAATAATGAATAATGGATAAGATAGTTAGTAGTAGTAGAAGGATGAAGTTGAATAAAGTTTTACTTTACCTCATCTCAGTTTTAAGCCTCGCCTGATTATCCTAATCAGCTCAATAAGACTGAAACTAATTTCAAACTAGAATTACAAGATAATCGTAGCTGTAATACTCTCGTAGTAAGTAGAAGGTATGTGAAAGTGGTATTTTCCAGATATTTGTTTAACTATTACAACTCTCCTCCATTTATTTACTGAATTGAGGCAGCTTAGCTCTTTTTCCTATATATATATATATATATATATATATATATATATATATATATATATATATATATATATATATAAAATACCACTTACCGCTGTTTTCCAGTCATTGAGTTTTTGCACGCCTGCACGTGTATGAACACTGCTGGTTCGAGTGAATTATACTTCCGTGCCGACTTAGTAGAGAGGAGCTGGGAACTTCAGTGTAATCCGTGGAGGGGGGAGGTAACTGGGAAGATGTTTTTCTCACATTTCGGCACTAATATATGGAAGCCACACTAATTCCAACAGTTAGTTGATCTCCACATATACATACAGATGTATACACTTCTACAATTTTTCTCTAACGCCTCATTTTTTTGGGATCACAAACGATTGGACAAAGATTTAACATTTAACAGTAAGAATACTTATTTATTTAAATGAATCACTGCAGTTTTTGGTGATAACAAGTGATAGCTATCGTTTTTAAGTAATCTAATTTATTAGAACTGAATGCTACAATGTAAAAACAATGAATGTAAAATCTAAATATGATACTAAGCAATGTTAGAAATAACCCTTCACTTCATATAGCGTAATATGACATTTTTCAGTTTACAAAAAACTTTTTTTGTAGTTTTATGGAAATAAACGAAATTGTGATCGTATATTTTTAAAAATTACTCGGTAATATCCTGTAAATGTGTACTTTTTAATTTATTTATTTTGTTTTGTCCAAGCAATGTTTGGTGTCATTAGGAAAAATATAAAATAGGTTTTAAAAATATAATAACACATACTTGACAGCTGTACATTTCTACTAAAAATTAGCTTTAAAGCCACTTTCAATTTTAAATTCTACAAGTCAGTCTAATTGTGATTACTGTTTTAATTATTATGGAAATAATTATTATTTATTTTAAACTTAGTACTGGGTTATCTGTTGATTTTCTTGACAATGAAATCATCATGTGTAGCTTAATCAGTGATATACTTATTGCAATAGAAAGATTTACAATTTCTATAGTATTTAACAAACAAATATTTAAACTTTTGTTTTCTTTTCCGTTCATACGAGCATACGTGATTCAATACTAGTGTCAGTTTATTCATACTCACAACTGTCTGAATTTCAAACTTAATTCGCAAAATAAATGTTAAATAATGATCTATTGCCATCCATGTTCCATCCAACCAAAATAAATAGCAAATATCACAGTACACATATATAATATACTTTATTTGAGGTGTAAAACTGGGAAAATGGTTCCAACAATGGCAATAGACAACATGCCTAACCAGTTTACCAATATTTTATGTATGCAATAATACGTGCACATCGAGCGGTGTGCACTGTGTAGAATATGTAATCAGAAAAGGTAATCACATTCATAACTCTAGTTTTACAATACTACCTTTCCAGAATATTTTAATAGCTAAATATTATTCAATGTGTAAAGAGTTTTATTTATTAAGAATGGGCTAATGTTTACTTGTTGTAAATTGTGTATACCCAGAGTTAAAATCTTGTACGTGTAAAAGTTATAAACATAAATTATTCGATAAAATTCGGTCTAATACCCTTTATGGAAAACTAAAGATTACTTGATGTCATTATTTCAATAGTTATTATTTTATATACTACTAGATGGTTACTTTACTAATAGTTTTCAGTAACTGTTAATAAATTTAACTCCAGAAAGCTTTCAGTATTTGGATTTTTGTCTAAAATAAATATTATTTTATAACTAGAGTCAGCTTTTCATTGAATGTTTACGATTAAACTTTTTATACTCTTTAAAGAGTTTGCGGTGCCTAACTTTGGAATGTTTACTATGAAATAATTATCTGACATTGCATCAAATACAAGTATGTTTTAAGTAAAATATTTCTTTGATTAAATTTAACAAGATAGCCTAATTTAAATTTTTTACCCTAACCTATTCAGATAATTTCTAACTCTGTTACATTCTTTCTTAACTTAACTGTCACCGATTGTGCAATATCCGCTGGGTAGCTTTTGAAATTTTTTGAAAATTCTTTTTATTTACAGAAACAGGCTTTCAAGGTCTTATCTTTTTGGTATTTATACAAACAGCAGTTGCTTACTTACTATAGATATTCTTTTTTTATCTTTAATGCAATCTTCAATCCTTTCAACTGTTCTTCACAGTTCAAACTGTTTTACATTTCTTAACAATTATAACTATGGTGCCCTCTGCATTTAACCTTAAAGAGTTCTTCTTTGATAAGTTGTTCAGAAACACTTCTTTAACTTCATTATTCGTATACTGGCTTATTTATATGTATATATATATATATATATATATATATATATATATATATATATAAGTGAGAGATCCCGGGTTCGACTCTCGGCAAGGCAAAGTACTTTTTGTGATTCAATGTTTATTGAAATTAAATAAGGCTATTGCCATTTATACAATTTAACGTAAATATATATATATATATATATATTTATATTGTATTGTATTTTTAAATATTAAAAAAGTTAATAGGAATTCCTAAAGATATGCAAAAGGCGTCAGAATCTACATCAAAATGACCTTAAAGAACAATGCGGCCAAATTTAAATATTTTTCATGTACCATTTCCCACAACGTCGAACCATAGTCATTTTTCGCGCTTTACGGACTTATTTTCACAAGGAAATCTTCAAAACCAAAAATGGTATTACGAAATCCAAGGATACAATTTGAATTTGGTGCAGCTCTGCCTGTGCTTAACAAATTGGCACAGTCATGGCATTTTCAGCAGATCTTACTATACACACCACGGTGATGAAAATGTATTAGTTTGTGCTCTAAGACTTTATGCAGATGCTTAACCTAATACCGAAGTGATGATAAGACCAAAGTCATCTGGCTGACAGTATTGACTTCTCCTTGCCAAAGTATTGTCAGAAAAGCCACCGGAGGCAAAATAAAGATAGTCGGACCATAAGGAGCTGGCATGTGGCTAAAGCTAACGCCACAACGTCCATGTTTAGGCTTCATACGGATCAACCTCTTCACCGGGATCCTAGAGAATAAAAATTACTTCCTTCAGTCACCTGGAAAACATTATCGATCTTAAATAACCAGGCCCCCCACGGCTTACAAGTTAACGTTTAGCTATTATTGGTAATTAAACTTTATACAAACTTTCTGAATGTCATCAGAGAAACGAATGGATCTGAATTGTTTGTAGTATTGATATTTTATTTATATATTAAACAATATAAAACTTCTGCCTATAAATCTTCAAAGATCAGGAGGACGGACTAATCCAAATTTTAATTTGCATTCTAATAAGATTACATTTTTAATACCAAACCTGTGTTAAGAAGGGGAAACAATCAGATGTGAGTTTTAATTTTTATAGGAATCGAATGTCCTCTTAATCAGATGCCTTAAATTTCTAAATTTTAGATCAGGTCACAATGTTGGATATAAGCTGAAAGTTGGTTACTACAGTCGTATTGATTATTTAAACCTATCTTAAGATTTGAAGGAGTACGAGATCTAATTTCTGTTATACATGCTATCGAGTTTCGATATTTAAAAAAGAATTATTTTTTAAATAGGCGCATTGCTTTAATGTTGAAATTTTCAAGTCTTATATATTTTATAAGTCAAAATTTAGCAGTTGAAAACTATATATTAACACTGGTATCGGGTAGGGTACAATAAGCGGACCCGATTTTTTATAACGAAGAATATAGTCATCGATACCTAATATTCGCATCTCAAATCCTAGAATATCAATCGATATAAAAATACCAATAGTCCTCAATAACAATCATATGTTTTAAATTAAAATATGAATTTAATATTTTATAGTGATCAAACAAATTATTATAACCAAAATAAGGAAAACTAAAGACGACCATATTACTCCTGTCACAGATACAGTGGTTTCTTTCCCACAAATTTCACATAATGGATTTTTCGGTACGAGTCCAACATGTTAAATCCACGAAAAAAGCAATGTCGTCTAGTTTTCTAAAATTGACTGCCATTTTTAATAATCAGAATTACTTATGCAAAATTGAAATATTATCCTACGTGTATTATTTTAGAGTATTTACAGCTGTTGATATAGATTATTTAAGTTAATAGTTCAAAATAATGAATCATTAACAATTGATTATATAGATAGTTATGATTAAGTAATATCGTTTGCCAATTTCGATATAAAAACCGGGTCCGCTTATCGTACCCTACCCCTGGTATCTCTATAGAAATGCTTTATTTAATTATATTCGACTATTATAACCATATTCATAGATATATTTATATCAAATCAACAATCTTGAAGAGTAAATTTGATACTTTACATTACATTAAATACTGCTACTGTTTATTTAATGACCAGACGGAAATAGAAATTTAAGAAATGCACTTTCTTAAGTTTAAATTCTACCATTGACATAAAGGAAAATGTAAGAAAACCACAATGTGAATCAAGCAATACTTATTGTGAATACTTGAGTTCAGATATTGTACAACATGCATGATCTGATGAGTTAATTAATTCCAAATACAGCTTCATAAAAACTGGGCCAAAGAATGGCGTAAATTAATATTTTCTCTTGACCATTTAAGAATAACCTTGAAGTAATCAGGGTGTATATAATTACTGCGTGTATCTTTTTTCCAAAATTAAATCATTCTATCTTAAAATTAATTAATTAAGGTGTAAAATTATGAATGACGACAGTTCGATATAACAAAAATAATTTATGTACTTATATCTAACGCTTTTTTCTAAAGACATTTTATAGAGTTTATTTATAAGCGTACAAACAGTTTCTTAAGTGAAGGATTTGATGCGATTTCACATCGATGTTTTCAGAATCTAATCAACCTATATGTTATTACAACTAAAAAAATACCAGTAATACAGATTTTAATTGGAATTTAAGACGAGTACTATGTCTAGATATATATTTTAAATATGGATAATCAACAAAATCTAAACGATTGCCTTTATATTATTTTCTTTCGAAAACGTTCCCTTAATTAAAAATCAAAGACACGTTTATGCCATATGTAATGTCAGATTAAATAATTTCGTTTTATAAATTTTAATTACTTAACTGTTTAGAAAGTCATGCACCAATAAACTTTAACTACATAAAAGAACAAAACACATGAACACGTACAAAATACCAATATGAAACATGTATTAAAACAAAGCTACTATGTATTAATAAATTGTATTAAGAACAATACGCTTACACTTACTTAATGCTAAGTAAGTAACATTAACAGTTTATTTTGAACATTTAACGTAAAGGGGGACTAGTAAATAGTTATAATATTGCTGTTTGAAAATGCCTATGTATTCTTTATTAAACATAGGCCATTAACGTGATGAATTGCGTGGCTATAGTAGAAAGGCTTGATTCAATGTGATTGTACAGTTTAGCTCCAGCTAAACTTCCTCTTAGTAGTATAACGTGTGTGACCTGACGCTGTCACAGACCATGTTTTGAACTCAACATCTTTTTTATAATAGTCCTACCCACCAAAGCTACGTTATGTTGTAGAGGCCTTAATTGCTCTAAAATACTTGGAGATTGGTTCTAAAATATCGTAGTATAGTCAATATTACACCCGATGAGAAAAAAAGAATACCCTAGCATGGATAAGTTAATATTGTTCGCTTTTCTATTTGGATCATGACGTACACACAAATGAGCATAAATTAAATAACATTTTACAACTCTTAATGAATTTTTCACTTTTATTTCGCAAAATATCTATTGATGTAATTAATTTTGTGATATATTGAATTTTTATGTAAAAAGTGAGTTTTTAAGAGTGCAATACTTTGCAATGTAATCTCATCAGTTGATAAATTGGAGAAATACGTATTTATTATAGTTTTTAATAACTAATTACAAATTTGGAATAATAAATGGATTTTGAATTATACTAATTTGATTATGCGGGCACTTAATTTAATTCAATCTTTGTCAAATTGCCCACAGGAAAACGATCTGTGTCCATTGTATGCTGTTTGAATATCATTGCAATACACATTTAATTGTTGTAAGAAATACCACGAGCAGTTCAGTTCACGGCCACCACAAGCTGGTACACCACCAAAGCCTTGGCAGGAAAACCAGTAATGTTCACCTCCCATTGTAATTTAAAGCAATTAGCTACTCCTCGTATATCTCACGCACTGCAGCGTGAGTCTTTGACTTACGTCTCACCACCAGACGAGGTAAGATATTGTTGAAACAGTTTAGTTTTGTGTATCAGCCACCACAATCTCATATACCGCGTCCTGGCGCGAGTCCAGTAATGTTCACCTCCCATTGTACTTTAAAGCAGTTAGCTACTCCTCGTATATCTCACGCACTGCAGCGTGAGTCTTTGACTTACGTCTCACCACCAGACGAGGTAAGATATTGTTGAACAGTTTAGTTTTGTTTATCAGCCACCACAATATCATATACCGCGTCCTGGCGCCGAGTCCAGTAATGTTCACCCTCCCATTGTACTTTAAAGCAGTTAGCTACTCCTCGTATATCTCACGCTGCAATACATTCTTAAGTCTTTGACTTACTTCTCAACCATCAGCTACCACAATCTGGTATACCGCGACTTGGCATAAAACCAGTTATTTTCACCTCCCATTGTACTTCAGAGCAGTAAGCTAGTCCTCCGTATATCCTACCCTTGCAGTATATTATTACGTCTGTGGACATACTTTTCACCAGCAGATGAGCTAAGACATGGTTGGAAAATTTCCTTTTAATTGTTTGAATTTATATCAAAAGGGTGATCCTTAATGAATACTTGTGGTTATAATTGAATAATTAAAAGAACGCGAGATCAAATATGCGTAACAGCCATAGAATGAGGGATACAGCATAATGGATCATGCGCTATAATCTGAATCGATCTTCTTTAAGTAGAAGTGTAATGACATCCTTTATATTTTAAACTCGGGTTTGAGATATTCCGTAATGATTGAGTAAGGTTATCTTACTCTGAGAAAAGAATCCCATTGAATTAGAAACACGCATTTATTTATGTTGATATATAACGTTCATGGAAACGTTTCCTAAGGCTAGAGAGACAGGCAGGCAAAGTAAAAGATTGCTTAGATCCCTGAGTACAGAGCAATACTAAGCGTCAACTAATTACGCTTCTAAATCAACTGCAATTCAATCATAATCCTTTCATCCTCAACACTTTAAACAAATATATCTTTTGAATTTAAAATCCTTTTCTGTTTCACTGGTTATGAAGCTAAGGTAAAAGTAATAGCGTGACTTACAGGAAGGTGAACAAAAGTTGCACATTTCCAAAACTCTTGTGTAAAAACTTACGTTTATTAAGAAATTATAAATTCTAAGCATGTTTAACAAACATATATTATGACGTTTTACTATATTACTGGAGAGGAATTAATGATGTTAAGCTGTCTGTGCTGGGCAGTTAATTATGAGGAAGGATTTTGTTATGTGGAGCACAGAGCAACAACCGCTTTCATTATTTACTGCACAGGACACCGTCTTCAGACTCACTGTGAGAGAAAATGAAATTATATTTCAACTGTACTCGTACTGAAAACAATTTTAACATTTTTGTTGTGCTTTATTAGTGCCTTAATCAAAATGTTGTACAACTTGAAAAGGATTTGAGATTGTATGAGTCTGATAATTTACATTAAGCCAGTATTGTTTCTAAATAATACATATTTTACTTTTACATACGACGACTTTTTCGACACACACACATATCACATATCTTACTAGGACGAGTGGTCTATATCTATTGGGCATGATTGGCTGAGTGTAGAAATCATAAATCCAACAAAACTGACTTATTGTAAAAATATAAAATTCGGTACATTTAAGTATTTTATTATCTCTTTAACGTAAATAGCCCGTTTCAGGTTAGGGCGTTTCTGAACAGAGTTCCTAAAAACATTAGGGGTTGCGGACTATATGTTT
>NW_025780496.1:0-48208 GCF_021130785.1 Homalodisca vitripennis | reverse complement strand
GGGGTGGATTATAGCCAATAATTCCTTTTCGGTTGTGGGTGAAACGCTGTTCTGCTGGTTGTAATGTGCGTGATATGAACATAATTGCAGCTTTTTCGTTTATTTTCTTTTATTTGATATAGATGTCCGCCAATTGCAAATTCGGACGCATCGGTCTGTAAGTAGAATTCTTTGGATGGATCGGGGTGTGTTAGAGTGTTAGTTTTTATGAATAGCTGTTTAATTTTTGTTGAATGTTGTATCATCATCTCTAGTCCAATTAAATTTAACCTTCTTTGACGTTAGTCGTAATAGTGGCTTGGACTGTTTCAGAGAATTTATGAATAAATTTATTGTAATAATTGATACATCCGGGGAATGCTTTTAATTGTGTACGACTTCTGGGAGTTGGGAAGTTTAGAATTTGATCAATCTTACTGTTATCCATACGAAGACCTTCATTTGTTAGAGTAAAACCTAGGAATGGTACAGAATCTTTACAGAATTGAGATTTTTTAAAGTTTATTGTCATGTTGGCTTCAGCTAGTTTTTTGAATATGTATTCTAGGTGTTGTGGATGTGTATTGAAATCGGGGGAAATGATACATATGTCATCAACGTAAATTGCTGTGAAAGCTTCTATCTCGTCATCAAACACGTTATCAAGAGCTCTTACTAGTGCAGCTTGGGAGGTAGAAAGTTCCAAATGGTGTGACTTTGTACTGGTAGGTCTTGCCTCTAAATTGGAATGCGGTGTATTGACGCGAAGTTTTAGTAAGTGGATTTGCCAATATGAAGCCGTTAAGTCTACACTGCTTATGAATTTTGCGTTTCTACATTTACTCAGAATTTCGCTAACACTGCGGTTACATTCGAAATTTGGTTTAATTATTGCGTTTACTTTGCGGGCATCTAAGCACAATCGAATTTCTCCAGACTTTTTAATTACTGGGATGATAGCATTTACGTAGGTACTTTTGCTTCTCTCGATTATGTGGGGCCAATTTTGTAATATACTATTATACACTTTAAATAAATGGTTAAACTTAATTTGTATTCTGATGATTATAGCTAGAAATAACAAATAACTCAGTATGATATAAATGTGAACTTTAATGATGATAAATTAATTGACATATAAGTTTGAATTTTGAAACAAGATGGAGGATACATGCATTAGTGTATCCATATGCATTTTATATCACTAGATGCCAGCAACATTTCTCAACTTGATATAAAAATAATACCTGTATGATAAAATAAGCCTTTATATTTGAATTCTGCAGGTTCTAATGGACAAGAAACATATATTTTCTTACCTGCACACTTTATGTAATTGCCTCAAAACAATGATGATATCTGCACAACATCCAAACAATGTAAAAATGTGTTTCCATAGACACTAACCAACAAATTAGAAAGAAGAAGAACTAGCAATGACTGGTGGATTTTTTTATAATCTAAGATGGTATCAATTGATCCTTCCATGCATTAAAGTAACTAAAAGTACAATAAATAAATTGTCTGGAACAAAAATAATATCTGGCATCGGATGATGCCACTATGCATGAAGAGGTTAACCTCTGTTTATTTAAATATTTCACCCTCATCGCTATTTTTCTTCTGGCAAATATCTCAATTATTTTGTCCGGTATTTTACAGACTAATTTAACTTCTTTTTTAGTGTTTGCCACCAGGTACGTTGGGAATATTTTCGCCAGTGAAATGCTATGAATACCTTTTCAATTTCAATAATGTTTTTTTTGAAAGTTTAATGTCGCTTCTGTTAGTCCTGCAGCAGACAGCTCACTAACCCATGACCCCTCATTGCTTCTTTTGTATGTAAAATGGCCCTAAATCAGGATACTTGTTTTTTAACTTTCTAGCCATCCACCCACTTATATATAACTTAGGCCATCAGTAGATAGTTCTTCTGATATTGGTATGTCTACACTTGAAGGTCGGGTGTATCATGGATTTGCGGTGTCGCTACTTTGACAAACCTTTTATCTGTCTCATAATTAGGTTCCTCTTCCACTTCCATGTCATTGTCACTTTCAGTTTCTGGAGCACTCACTTTCTCAACTACAACACAGGTTTTCTTTAAAACCTTTCCAACAATAAACTCACCGTCCGTTTGCTGGGTATTACAATTACGTCTTAAGGGGACCTGTCAGTGCCTATCTCGCCCATGTTAAATTACACATATTGTGGTACACTTTTCTCAGCAACTAATGCATAAAACCTCATGAAATTTTAACGTGATGTCGTATAGTTCTTTAAAAATAATAATAAGGAATATAAATAGTTTTGGTAGCATGGGTTTTTTTTTAATGTCATGTATTTTATATCAAATAAATAAATCAATACAATTAAATTGAAAAACTCTTATAAAAACTTCATATTTATTCAAATCTTCTAGAAAAAGCTTATTATTGTTGCTAATAATACTATAAATAACTTGTGAAAGTTTCATAAAAAACCAATAAATACTTTAGGAAATATTGGTACCTAAGTAATAAAATACACAACTTTCGGAAATTCAAAAATAAAAAAAAATTATTGATTATAACTCACAATAATCGCACTTATATTCCACTAATGAGCACCATATCCATAGTCTGGATCATCGGATACTTGTTCATTGTCTTGAAGTCTTCTTTTTACATTTAGTCTTGCCGCACGAGCCCTTTTTTCAATTTCTTTCATAGCCTGTTCAGCTTCGTAGACCCGTTTCAAATCTTGACGTTTTTAGTCCCACAATACAGTTTGCACCAGATTTTCCACATACCTTTTCCATAACTTTTGCCTTTCCTAAAACTCCCTCATTATAACATATAACAGCATCATACACTCCATTTTTCAATGTTTCTAATCCAACAAAATTATTTTTTGAAACTCGCGTCCAAATCCTATTATTGAATGATTCCTTCTGATTTTGTGTTTTTTTTCCCATGGACAACATTTTTTTAGCAAGGTAGAATTAGCTAAGTCTTGATAGATGGGCTTGATTACTTCCATGATTGTAGATGGTATATTGTTCTTTGGTAATGGTGGTTCAACATTCAATTCTTTACTTCGATTATACTTACACCACGAAGTTGTGCCTGCTGGGCATAGGCCGTGCTGAGGTTTGTCTGCAGTAGACAACTTATGAAAAAAAGTAGCCCATACTGCTTGTTTCATCTTATCTACATCATCACAGTTCTGTCTAATGGCTGTTCCATAATAAGTTTGTAGCTCTGTTATTATATTATCAGTCAACCTTCCTTTTCCTGATAAAGGCTTGCCATCGGGTAATGTTACACCCTTGTACTTTTCCTTCAGTCTTCGGAGCCTACCACCCATACGTTTCTGGATATGTCCAATACATTCAAGTTTCTGTATTGTAATATCAGGTCCATACGGTTTACTATTGTTTACAACCTCAAAGGCTTTACTGTCTCCGTCGCCTAAGTAATTCACATAACGTGTAGGAATATTACCTTTGTCAGAGCGCTCATATATTTTGACAACACCATTTATTTCCATCCCTCCACTGGTTCCTCTATAATTAGCAAGACATCCTTCATGGCTAAGAACTTGCTTACCCTTACAAATATTGCAATACTTAGACATACACTCAACATCAAGTACCTTACTCGTATCTACACTTGTCACGGTGACCACACCATTCAATGATGAGTGACCTCTCTTCTGCCAGGTTCCGTCGAATATTACGCTAAGATCACTGTTATCGTCATTTTCATTTACAGCTTCTCATTTTGCAATTTGCATGCTTTCTTTAGCTACTTCAGAAATACATTTACTCAGTTCTTTATTGTAACTATCAAATCTCAAGGGGGGTTGGGGTAAGTTCATTACCGAACAAAATGTCTGTGCCGCTGAACGTCCTTTGCCGATACTTCTCATCGCATACACTAACCTAATGTTGTTTTCAAAACAACCACTTTCAGTTTTTTTCAGAAGTCATAAAATCTACATTAGCATCACAGTTATTGCATATGAGTGATAATCTAGACACTATTCCTTTCCGTTTTTCTGGATATTTCAAACAGTTCTAATGAAAGTTCAGAGAAACACTGATTACAAACCGCAAATTTTGACAGTTGTTTGTTTAGTATTGAAATATTTACTAAAACATTACCATCCTTGAAATTATGTCCATAATACTCAGGCTCTTCTGCACATAGTTTTATATTCTTGAGCTTCTTTGCTGAAGAACTTGGTATACTAGGCCTACCTTCATTGACAGGCATAGACCTATTGCTATGAAAAGATTCACTGCTAGTAGAGCTACTTACATTATTTGAAGAAGAACAACTATTTACACTATTAATTTACAACACTACTATTTACACTATTATTTACAAACACTACTATTTGTTTTAGTTTTTGAAATATTACGCCTTTTTCCAAACTTTTTTAGTCTAGCCATCTCTCAAAAACACTAAGACAATAAACAGTAAATATTATTCAAAACAACAATTTGACTTACAATTTTGAGGTTATGTTTGCTAACTGGATTGTAGCTGAAATAAAAACAGCTGATTGCAATGATCCAAAAAATGCTTTATGTAGATTCCATCCATAACACTGTATACTATATGAAGTGGGCCAACATATGTCATTTTCGGCTTCGTGTACTCTTAGTAATAAAACTAATTTTTAATGTGAATAAGTGCACAGAATAACATGTTTTTGGTATCAATGTATTCAGGAAGAGCTACTGAATTAAAATAAGTAAAAAAAAATTTTGTTTTAAATTTGTTTTTTCACTGACAGGTCCCCTTAAAGTTTCATTTTTTCCGAGGATAAGTAACCACATACGGTAAAGAAACTCCAGAGGAGTTGAATGGCCATTGCAACCACCACTTCCTCTTACAAGGGAAAAAAGTTTTCCAAACTGTCTTGGTTCAGTTTCGATGTCAGAATGTATGATATTTTGAAGATCTTCAAGTCATCAAATAGCAAAATTAACGATTTTGTATACATTATCACGCCTTTCTGGAACAGTTTTTAGCGTTTTCTTATAGTTTTGAAAAATCGAAGCTTCTTGCTGATTTTTATTTTTTTCAATACAACTCATTTCCTCCATTATTTTTTACGTACTGTTCTAAAATTTGTTTTTTGCTCCTCTAAATGAAGACCGTAGCCACACATTAAATTTAAACTTGCATTGGGCACCCTACTATTCATTGCATCAAACCAACCACCTTGCCTGCAATGCCGACCCGATCGGCTGGCACAATGACGTCTCCATTGTTTTTCTTTGTTGCCGCTGTGGGCGTTACGCTCGACTCTAGATGCAAATGATTGAACTAAGATTCTAAACAGATATGAGACTAATCAGAGAACGTTGTCTGGAGTCGTTTTGTTGTTTATAGGTTTTCTAAAAACACCACGCAATATCGTTAACATTTGACTCCCGATCGGGTCGGCAGGTTTTTTTTTTAAGAAAATGTTTTAGGGTTTTTCTTCTATACATTTTTAAATAATTGAAACAAACGTTGTTTTAATTTAATATTCTACTTTTCTCACCAAAATTGTATGGGGAATTTTTAAAATTAAATATTTGAAGCTGCTGGTTTTGAGTTATTGGGTAGTAAATTAAATTTCGTATTCAATTTGTTATGAAAAACAAAGTTTATTATGGTTACAAAGATATGTTTGAGGATAGCAAGGTTTTAAGTTTATTATGAATAGGCTACAAAGATATGTGAAATAGAGGATTACATAGTTGTATTCAAATTTATTTTGTGAATATTCTTGAAGCAGTCTTTGCAGAGATAAGGCTTCCAATTCACAAAAAGTGGTAACTTTTTCAAGATTCTTGGCTGCAAGTCGACCTCCTTGAAGCATAGCTGTTTGGTAGCAAATCTTGCAGTTTTTTCTTGATCTACGTTTGTTTTTACCTTCTCCAACAAGCGTGATTCTGAAACATAGTGATGACCAGTTACGTGAACAGGAGCCACAATTTCATCTTCTAACCCCAGGAGGCTAAACACTAGTTTTTCTCTTTTAGCCTTGTTGTATTCTACCACAACTAAGGGTTTCATTATAGGATCACCCTGTCTGGTTTTTCCGTCAACGTAGCCTGGAGGATGAATTGTGGACATGAGTCTTACCTCTCTCTTGTCCACCCACCTTGTGTACACTATGCCAGAAGGGTACTCTAAACAGCTCATTTCACCTTTCCCTATCTTCAGCTGTGGAGGGATTGTAATTTTGTGGGGAAACCAGGGACGGTTGCTCGTTACCGTAACCTACTAAGTGAGTATCCGTTGCTAATAGAGTGTTGGCAAGATCCACAGATGTGTAGAAATTGTCCACAAATAGTACATAACCTTATCTACATAGTCAGTCATTACCTCCATGACAGCTGACGTCGCTACTGTCACTCCACCCTCATTGCAGGTCGCCTTCCCCATGAACACTTTTATTTTATAAGTGTAGCCTGTTGTGTCGCAGATTTTAAATATTTTGATCCAATATTTGTGGGTTTTGTTAGGGAGGTACTGCTTAAAAAGCAGACGACCTCTGAACGGGACCATACTCTCGTCAACCACAAGCTCCTTACCTGGACTTTTTTTCCTTTTGAAACACACATTGAGGTGAGAAATAAGCGGCAAAAGCTTGGACAAACGGCCTTTTTTGGTCTATATTTCGTTGTTATTGAAGTGCCAGAAGCGTAATAGCAACTGAAACAGGTTCCGGCTCATTACACGACCTGCTACCAAATTTCTATATAGCATCTTTGATGACCAGTAGTCACTTATTTCAGGCATTCAGACCAAGCCCATATCATGGCATGGCCCCTTCTGCATCTGGGTATCTAGCACAATATAATTATTAGGCTTACCAGGACTCACCAAAAGGTAGATTGACACATAACCCATTCGTCCATACTAATAACTCCAAATTTTCAAAAATTTTTACATAGCCCCTTCATGCACTCACCCCTTCAATTAGTTGATGATATCGGGAACATAGTGACGTAAATTCAATCAAAGTTTATAGAAATTAAATATCACATAAGGTATGAAAAATAACAAGGTGTAAAAAAATTAGGTTTAAATATTTAAAGGTGGAATATGAACTCTATTGTTATGAACAATACCCAGATAATTTAAAAAATATATACTTGTTAAATCACTGTTGACCTACAAATGTACGTGTATATAAAGACACTCTGTTCCTAATCCTAAATTTAATTAACTTACCTCAGAGTTCTCTGCTGTTGTCTAAATAAACATCCTAGATTTTCTCATGATTCCGCATCAGCCAAGGAAAACATACTGTTTACCATTTGGCTCATGATGAATGTACAATAGGGGGAACCACACACCGCAAGATGCCTGTCAAAACATGTCGCATCTATTAGCAGCCCTCTATATGAAGTAGGAGGATCAGCTCTTTTCTTCATCCTCGCGCTAGCAATACTTGTTTTGAGCCTCAGCCATTCGGTCGCACAGGTTGAGGTACAAAACTGTGCGGTCACGTCTTTTTTGAGTAGACGCTCGTTCCAGCAGCCTGTCCAGTTGGTCTTCCACATCCCTTGTGGCGTCTTCCGGTTCTATTATCCTTGGTGGCTTGGTTGTCTGGCCCTCCGTTCATCCATACGTCGGCGATCATGTCCCTGTATTCTGGGGTGCCTTTGGTAGAATGCTTCAGCAGGTACCAGGTAACTCCTCTCACTTGATCGGGCCACCTGGGGAAGTGTGATTGGGTTATCAAAGGCCTTATGGCTGGACCATCCAACGCCTTAAGTTCTTGGATGGTCTGGTCCAAAGGCCCCCGTCCCCCGAAGTATCCATTGAGGCCCCCCCTCTCCCTCATTCGTTAAAAATGTTTCTCTTGGGATGTCAACATCTAACAAAAATGTCAGGAGATTGTACGCAAACCATTTCTCTTTTTTCGGAGATGAGCTAATCTTCGGTTTAGTGATTCTTTTATGTTCCCGATGAAAAGCAGATCTCAAATTTTTTACTTTTCTTTTTTAAAATCAGTAACTGAACAGTCGTACTTGATAGCTAGTTGTTTTAATTTGTCACATTTTATATTTCTATCTTTATAAAACGCACTTCTGTTGTCCCATAGCTCTGGTGTATTATGGTAGTCTTCAATAAATAATGTAGTTTTTTGATTACTCCACTTCCATGTCGCCCGTCTACTGCCGCACTCATCCACCTCTGCCTGCATAATGGCAACAGCGTGCGACACTGTATTATTTTTGTAGCACAGTGTGGTATTCGTCTGGCGACACGTCGCAACAAGTAGTATGCGTCAGCGCCGCATGCTACATGTCGCAGCGTGTTGCCTGACTTGAAATACACCGTGCTTACATGCGACAGTGCCGCATGCCAAATGTCACCTACAAGTTGCCTCAGTGGAAACGCGCCTTTAGACATTTCAGTATTACCTATATCTGATATGCAAATGGGTTTATTTCTGTCACTAATAAGAAAAAGTTGTTCGTTAAACTCCCATTGATTTTTGGCTTCAGAACTATTACCAAAGCTAAGGTTCATCTGAGTAATAGTTTTAAAAGCTTCTAGAAATAAAGGTTTATTTCCTATGTTTCCAATATTGCATGTCGTTGTATATTGAATTGAGATACATTAAACTTAAAAAAGCTGGGGGATTACTTTGGGTAGCTATTTTTATATACTAATCTTTCTGTTTTTAAGTTTCTTCTTAAAATTTAAGGGCATAATTGATGTTTCTGCATGTAGAGCAACTATAGGAGTTGATCTAAAGGCTCCCAGGGCAATTCTTAAAGATTGATTTTGGATATAGTAAATTTTCCTTATGTTAATCTTTGTACAGTGTCCATACAGAAAACAACCATAATCTAATTTACTTCTTATGAGACTTTTGTACATTTACAAAATAAAATCTGGATGTGCTCCTTTATTTCTACAACTTAGAGATTTTAGGATATTTAACACTCCGGTGCTTGCGCGGTTCACAGTAACGTGAGTGATCGCGCGGAGCACGATTGTGCTCCATTGACCTCTAATGATATTCTGCATTATAACCATATAAATCAGCATTAATATGACATGTTGGGTAAAAGAAACGTCTGTACAATTGCTCAGATATAAATTAAAGTGTATTTTTACAGGTTTAGGATAAAAAAGTGTGTTTTACAAAAAAAAAGTTATTATTACAATCAACTTTGGAAGCTTGCCTCTAGACTACGTCTTTATTCTAGACAATCAACACAGACACTTTGTAAATGATCAACACAGACCCATTTATAGCACTTTGAACATGATTTCCTGGTTGTCTTGTTCCTTGCTCTGCCACACAGGTAGCACCTTCCAGTTGTAGCAGCTCTGGGGGCTGAGGTTGCGGTCGGACCGGTCTCGCTTCATCAGGGTGCAGAAACAGATTGCCTCTAGTTTTGATCTGCTTTGGTATAATTTCTAGGGTCATGCGGTGTTCCATTTGGGGTTTCATCAACTCAAAAGACAGCTTTTTCAAAAAATCCAGCCTTTTTATGAAGTCAAAAGTTTGATTTGCCTTGTATATTGTCATAGCGTTCACACCTCCCACATTTAGCAGGTGAAAAAAAAGAGTCAGAGGCCACCTTTTTGAGTTTCTTGCTGCATCATACTGACGACACATTTTATCAAGAATGTCGACGCCATACTTAGTGTCGTTGTATGAATGTTATTATCATGGGCTTCCTTTCATCTCCTGTTTCAGGGTCGATGCTTGCGTCGTCATGCATGGTGGAAATCATCAAAACCGCTTTATTCTTTTTGGGTACATAAGATACTAGAGTGCAGTCTTTTTGAAATCCAAAGATGCTACTCTTTACTTCTCTGTTTGAATCAGGTAGAAAGTTTGGTGGTACCTCACGTTTGTTTTTACGGAGAGTAGCAATAAGAGTTAGCTTTTTTTTCTTCGCGGAGTCGTTTTGGCTAGAGGCACGGATGCGAACCAGTTATCACACGTGATGTTTCTGTTCGATCCCGCTATAGGCTCAACTAGTCGCATAACTAACTCTTGAGTGTTGTTGCTCCTATGGAATGGTCCAGCTGGCTGAGTGCCTACATAAATTTCAAGATTGGTTTGCAAAAAAGTTAGTCGTAGAAACAAGAGCAAAAATCTTTATGCCATACTTAGCAGGCTTGCTTGGCATGTAAACCCTAAATTGGCAGTTTCCTCTGTAACCTACCAGCTGTTCATCAATTGTCAAATAATCTGTGGGTTTTGTATGAGCTCTTACAATTTGATACGAACTTATCAAAATTTCCCTGAAGGCTGCTAGCTTATCTACAGATTGTCTCACATCTCTACTATGAATATTGTCAAAACGTAGGCATCGTAGAAGAAATCTAAACCTATTCAAACTCATGGTCAGGTAGATTGCTTCAACTCCAGTACCTGTAGTGTTGTGTCCCACATGTCAGTGACATTTCTTCTTCCTGCTTTCAGTGCACCTGCTAGGTACAATATTCCTATTAGGGCTTTTATTTCACGTGCATCAGTAGGTCTCGCATCTCTATCTCTTTGAAAATTAGCCCTTACCTTACTTATGTAAATGTTTGTGTATTCAACAATTCGTGTGACCATATCGCACACCCAGAAGAATACTGGCACAACTAAAAAATTGTCATTTTTCAGGAGAAGCAAAATAAAGTTTTGTCATGCTTGCCTCGCTAATGTAAAGCTGAAAACCTTGATTGGTTTTTTTAAATTATATTTATAGCTATGGAGTAATTGATACAAGAGGTTTTCATAGGTGTTTTACTGCTAAGTTTCTTACAAAAAAAGTTTAATTAGTTTATTTTGAGTTGTACCACTTTTCTAGAAAACTTTTGCAATATTTATTGGATTTTTTTAAGTTATGCCACTATTCCAGAATTCTTTTGCCTTTATTTTATTTTACTTCTTTAGATGTGCCTCTTATCCATATCACTGTTCCGCCTATTTATAAGTGTGCTAAAAGGAATTAAAGCAATGAAAGAGTAGACAACAGATTAAAGATGATAACCCTTTTAATTGTAAGTATTATAAAAGTACAAAGATAAACATTGGAAAAACCCATATATAGAAAAATGCAGCTTTAAGGTTTAAAATAGCCTAATTAGGGCTAATATTTTTAATAAAAATTATTTTAGTTTAATAATAATACGTAAAAATAATAATAAAGGGTTTACAGATAAAAATAGAAACTTTTACAATACTGTTGTTACTATCTACAAAATGGTATTTTTTAGTTCAATAATATCCTGATAAGATAGAAATTAACATTTTCTAAAGACACGAAATGATACCGTATGAGGAACCTTTGGTTGTAAGTAAAAAAGAGCTAAGGTAATAAATTCCAAATACACAATTTCAACTGTAAAGCTTAGGGAAGTTTAAAGGTTTTTGAAAAAGTTACTATAAAACTTAGGGATTACGTTGGCATCAACCATGCTCATTAAATCAGTTTTTTTCTCTCTCCAATGGTCGGCTTCTTCTTATAAGCTCCTACAAGTTGTATTGAGGCAGTTGGCTTGCAGTACCTTTTCCTTTTTTGTTGATGTTCCATAAACTCCTGTTCACTATAGGAGTTCTTGTAAAGTATCTTTGTAGGTTGATTTTTCTCAACTCGTACAACCAGAGCTTTGCTTAACATAAATTTGTTTTCTTCGTCATTGTTGTTGCCACTTTTATCAATTTGCTCTTCTTCTTCCTGATCTTCTACAGTTTCCAGTTTCTTTGTGCTTTTTGATGGCCCTTTACATCCTGATTCCTTTGATTCTTTTTTCTTTAGGATCTTTGTCTTTGAGGTTGCCTGAGGCGTCACAAAGCTACAGTCTTTGTACAGTTGTTTAAAATCTATAAAATCATCATGGAACATCTCATTTACTTTGAATGGAGTGCCGGTTTTCTTTGCCATACGTATGATTGATACGTATTGAGAAGGAACATAAACTGGGCCTGACTTTAGTGTCTTCTTAACTGCCCTTTCTATGACAGAGTGGGCACTGTCTCCTTCGTTTTGGGTATGCCCTTTAATGAGAAACTTATGTGTAATAGATTTAATTTTTAACACAGTGACTGCATATACGTACATGGAAATCATGAATTTGTTCTTTTGCTGCCCCCAACAATTGTCCGAGTAAAATATCACTTCTACTTCTTCACTAGCAGCATCTGATGTGTCTTTTAAAAACTTCCAAACACCAGTTCCCAATTCATTTACACCTCTGCCACCTTCTCCTTCGTGCCAGGTATAACAGTGTACAGTTTTTGTTTTTAAATCACAAATTTTTAAGTTTTGACAATTCAGTTTAGATTTATAATAGAAAATGGAAACGTCCCATTTTGGTATAGGAAAAGTTGCTTGGAGATCATAGCAAGCAACAATAATATTTTTGTCTTCACTTTTCTTATCTCGCTCCTTTTCTTCGCGAGACAGGCTTTTCTCTGTTAAGTGAGTGTCATATCTTTCTTGTAAGGTTTTTTTAGTTTCATTATCGGCATTTTCATATGCAATGCATAGGTCACATTGGTCTTTCTTTGATATAAAAAAAGATAAGTTAAACTCATTGTTAAATATGTGAGAATACATAGCAGGATGTGCAAAAGGTATTCCATCTCTCTCGCAATCTTGTTTGTAGTCCCTATACAGGTCAGCGATTTGCTTACCACCTTCGATGAACTCTTTAGTGGTTTGCTTGCGCAAATAGTGGCTTTCTATCCGGGGTATTGAGTTAATGTGTTTTCTTACACTTTCCTTGATAGCTGGATCAATCGTTTTGTGATGACCGTGTTTGCCACGATTATCTTTATTTACAAAACCACCTGTGCTCAACTTTTCTACCACAGTTCGAATGTATCGATTTGGTATATCCAAAGTTGCAGTAAAGAACTGTTTGCACACTCTAACTTTTTCTTCATCAGTAGTGAAATAAAAAGCGTTGTTCAAATGTCTTTTGCTTTCTGGTCTGACATATCTGTACATAGGATTTATTTCTTGCAAACATTTAGAAATAAAGTCACGCTGTCTATTAATATCTCCGAGAGCCCAAAAACTGTTCAAAAATATATTTCCTTTGTTCTTCAGTTACTCTTGAACTGCACTTGAGTCTACATTTTTCCCCACATGCCGGTCGAATAGCTTTAGCCTTAAACTCTTTCTTACTCTTATAACTAGTGTACCCTTGTCCAGAATTTCTCAAAATCTTGTTTTTGGTTTTAATCCATTCTGAAGGCCTTGCTTTTCTCTTTCTTCCTTTTCTTTCAGAAACCGTTTCTGGGGTTCCTCGGTTCAATTCATTTTCGTCTTCCACTTGTGCTGACAGCTCATTATTTTCATTTATATTAATGTTCACATTGTCAAAACGGGAAGTACTTGGTATATGAAACGAATCGTTAGAACTATTACTCTTATGCCTTTTAAAAGATTTGTAAGAGTTTACAACTGTTTTTCCGTTTTGGACATTCGTCGTTTATATCAAAATCAGGATCCTGGTCAGTGTCATCTGCTTCTGAAGAAGAGCTCGAATTACAATGTAAATTCTGCTTGATATTTTTACTTTTTTCAAGGATACGAGTAAGTTTAATTCTAGTTTGACAATCGGTTCCTCCAATTTTCCATTTTTCATTATCTGATCTTACTCTTTCCGCCCCTTCAGTCTTATGTACTTCTTTTTTGTTTATCTCAACTCTACTTTTATTATATTTGTTTTCTTCAGTCGTATCTTCTTCAGTTTTACTCTCTTCAGTAGTATTATCGTCAAATTGTCTTGTAGTGTCCTCTTCATTCATAATGCTTTCAGTCTTCAGTCTTTTCTTGTTCTTGGTTCTTCATAGATTTCTGTCCGTCTGATGCATCTGCATGATAAGGGGAGAAGAAAATTTCTCGCAACCCACATGTTGAAACTTGGCACTGGACTATTCTCTTGGTTCAGGACTTTGTTCACCAGCCTTTTACCTCTTGACTCCATAGCCTGAAAATAACATTACACTTGCAATTTCAAGGAGGAGAGATTTTTAATGAATAATCATGTGTAAAATGAATATTAAAACAATGTCAGGTAGGTTAGGTGTTAACATAAACTATTTACAGTTTATATTAATCTGAACTACTCGTAAATAAAAAATAATAATAAAACAATAATTGTAAAATTTTTTGAAAACTGGCACTTTATAAACTAGAACAACTATATTTTATTCTAATTCGTATTAGAAAACTGGCACTTTTCAAAATGTACCAGATAGAAATTGATATAAATGGAAATTGTTCCGTGAATACCGGCACAACTCAAAAACTACGAATAAAAGTGGCACTTTAAGCGAAAAATGACACACATATTTTGTGGAATACAGGCATAACTTAAAACGTGCCACTATTTTAATAAAACGTAATGAGTAAAGTAAACTTACCTGTAGGTGAACACAGGCACAAATCAAAAAGTGTCACTATTCAAGAGCGAAAAAATACAGTCCGTCTCCGCACAAGGCTAAAGTGCCACTGTTCTACCAAAACACGCTGCAAAACCGGTTAGAAGAAAACTGACACTAGCGCTGCCACGCGGGAACTAGACGAGATAGGAGTACGGAAGTTCAACACAGGTCCGCAGAACGTCTTTGCGGTCTAGAATAGTGGCATAACTCAAAAATGACAATTTTTTAGTTGTGCCAGTATTCTTCTGGGTGTGCGATATTGTCATCAATGAAACATTCAAAGGCCATAGCAGGGGTATTGGCATTTCTGGCATTACCTTGAGGTCCTGGACGGTGAAATACAGGAATGATATTGTGTCTAGGTGTTCGGGTCGCACGAGGAACTTGAGGATCAAGGTGCCATCTTGTATCCTTGTCTTTTCCTATGTAAAACTCAGGGTTGACAAAAGGAGCACCGTCTTCAAAGTCAATTTCATGGTCACTGCTTTCGTTTGAAGAGTCAACTTCTGTCTCTTCACCTCCATCTGATTCTTCGGATCCGACATCATCTTGAGCCTCAACGTGATCGACTTTTTGTTATGACATTTTGTGCAGAAGCCAGTCTGCACACACTGGCTTCTATCCCTGAGGTAAGACGAGAGCCATTCATGTGGCAGACCTCGAACCCCGCACGTCTTCGACTGGTACAACAATGTATCATGATGTACACAGTCAAATGCTTTGAATAGGTCGAGAAATATGCTTAGCACATGTTTCTCGCTTCTCCAATCCATCGACAACTGTTCAGATTTGTGACGGCATCGATAGTGGATTTGTTCTTTCTGAAGCCGAGCTGCTCATGACAACGAATTTGATACCTGCCAAGGAACAGCTCAAATCTCTTCAGAAAAACCACTTCAAAAATTTTGCTCATGACCGGAAGGATTGAAATGGGGCGGTAATTTTCCGCAAGGCAGGGATCATCTTCTTTTTTGAAAATGGGTGTGACTTTCGCTAATTTCAAAATGGAAGGGAAAATGCCTTGAGCGAAAGACAAGTTGATCAAATTTGTGAGTGGTGTCAAAATATGCTTATAGCAACGTTTGAGCAGCCACACAGACATGCCGTTAATGTCACAAGACTTTTTTGGTTTTGAGTCCCTGTATCACGCGGGACACCTCCTCCTCACTCACGGGAGACAGCGCCATTGATGAGATCGGTCCCATCGATGACACCTCAACACAGTTGGAGTCTCTGAATAGTGGGCCAAACGTAGCAACGAAGGAAAAAAAATAATTGAACTCATTAGCTACTTTTAATGAATCTGTCACGAGTTCATTTTAAATTTTCAGTTTTGGTGTTTTTAAAGTGTTTGAACCAGTAGGTTGGGTCGTTGCGTTTTTGATAATGCTCCAAGCTGTTTTGGAAAAGTTTTTCGCAATTGCTAAGTTTGTTTTCAACTTCCCGTGTTTTTGCAGATTTTATAGTTTTTAGATATTGGCTCTTAAAATTTCTAAAAAATGCTTTAAATTGTTCGTCGTCTGTGCTTACGTAAATCGAATGATAGAACCTCAAACGATCTTGCAAATGAAGTATTTCTTGAGTCATCCAAGAGTTTCTTTTTCTTTTTTTTCACTTCTTTGATATTTTTAAAAGGGCAAGTCGTATTCAAGTAAAAAACTAAGCGGTCGTGGAATGCCGAAAAAGCTGTTTCTACGCTGTCAGAATGATTTAAAAAGGCCCTTTTGCTAAGGACGAGTTGAAAAGCGCGATGTTTTCAGACCTCAAGTCTCTTTTTAATTTGGATGGAGGAATTTGATTCCGAGACGAACAATGACTAATAATGGTCTCCTGAGCGAAGTGATCAGAGATGGCCGCGTTGATTACAGTGACCGAGGCGTTTGGGATGTTTGTGATTACGTGTTCGATGGCTTTATTCGATGTGGCGGTTACACGTGTTTGAGTGTTTATCGACCAAATCAGCCCGAAAGAATTAAGAATGTCCCGTAGCCGCTGGGTCAGGGGGTCGGTGTGGTCTAAGGCGTCAATATTGAAGTCGCCAGTTATAATGAACTTGGACAACTTTAAATCGAGTAATTTTAAAAGATTTTCAAAATGTTCAAAGAATGTGTTGCTGCACCCATTTGGAGATCGGTAAATGCCATTTATGTTGATTTTGTCTTTGGAATTGATATTCATTTTTATCCCGACCACTTCAAAATCTAGATCACAAGTGTGATTAACCTTGAATGGCAGGAATTCCAGACCAGATTTTACAAAAATTGCCACACCCCCCCTTTAAAATGCGATCGATCGAAAGATGTTGCCAATACATAGTCCTCAATCCTGAACTGTTGGACAGTTTCAGATTTGAAACCGTGTTCGGAGATTACGAGAACATCAGGGTGAAGCTCGCCTGCCATTAGCCCTTTCAGTCCCGAATTATTTTTTTTGGCCAAAAAATTCTTTTTCATTAGAAACCTGTTCTTTGGGGTTGTTTGAACACACATATGTAATTTTTAGTTTAAAATTTTTTTTAATTGATTTTTTGGGTATGTCCATCTACATGGACAGTGGGACTATATGAAAGTGAAAGAGGGCCATTTAAATTTTAAGTGATCACATTGAAAGGTCTCCTTAAAAAAAAATGACTAAATGGGAGGCTTGAAATAACACAAAACAATTCTACAAGAAGTATAACATATTTTATTATTATTATTATACCCTTACTTTTCAAATAATTAAACAAAATTGCAAAAACATCGAAATTAGATGATAAAAAATCATAATTTGACATACTTTATGTGTGATACATAATAAAACAATTTCTGTATGACAAAAGGCATAAATGTACTTGGCACTTTGTGCAAAAGACATGGGTTTTTCCTTTGCAATTCTGGTTCTTACAACGTGTAGCCTCTTTTTTCGACTCAACTTCTGGCAGATGGTCTACCGTATCTCGACGCATGGCTTTGGAGGGTTGGACTTCTTCCCTGGTCCTTTCCTTTGAAGTAGAATGTGAAGGGAGGTCTTCTGTGGATGCAGGCCTTCCCCTTTTCTTCCTTATGGTTGCTGTTTGTCCAACATTTATAAGGTGGTCACTTATACTAGTACGGAATTTTAGTAAGTCCATAATATTTCTTTTTTCAATGTTATTCATTTTACAATCAATTTTTGTATTCAAACCATGAATTAACTATTGCTAAATCAATAGCATGAGTAATCATTCTCAGTGTCCATTTTTTTTTTTATTTTATGAATGTCTGATAGTAGCTAAGCAGCTGGTCCAACTTGTCCACACCTCCCATGTTTTCATTATATAGTTTAGTTATTTCAGGCATTTCTACTTCAACATACTCTTTTTCCTTTTTATCCCACCTTCTAACAGTAACTGGAGTTCCTGAGGCAATAAAATTAGATGCCATGTTGACAAGTTTGTTGTCAAACCAACTAATTAGTGCGACTTTATTGTCAGCACTAATATTTCATCACATGTACCCCGTCCTGTTGCCTTCATCTCCTCTAAGGGTCTAAGTGGTGGTCGTGTGTCAGATTTTTTCTTTTTGTTGACACGACCAAACCTAGGCAACTGGATAGTACCAGCTGCTTGAATGTTTAGATCCCGTAATATTTCAAATAAATTATAGGATGCAAAAAATTATCAAAAAATAGACAGTGTAGCTCTGTTAGAAGATTGTTTATGGCAAGTTGCAAAACGACAGAGGGTAACTGCCCAAATCGTTCCAGCAGTTGTGGATTAAATTCTGTGGTTGGACCTTGATATAATATGAAATCGTAAAGAAGGCCAGATTGACCACATAGGCAATAAATTTTTATCCCATACGGGTTTGGCTTCCCTTTTATGTATTGTTTCATGCTGAGATTTCCAGTGAATGGTACTATCTGTTCATCTACAGCGACACATTTCTCTACATGAAGTTGCTGACATCTCTTTTTCACAGCTTCATATATTGGTCTTACTTTCACAAACTTATCTGTGTTATCTTCGAGTATATCTAAATTATCTATTAAATGTAGATTTGTTCGGATAGAAAAAAATCTATTCCTACTCATACTACTAAACATTGGAATTCTGTAGCTTTCTTCCCAATACATACGTAGGCGAGGAAATCCTATCGTCCCGATTGCAATCTGAAGACCAAGAAAATACTTTGTTTCATTTACCGTTAGGTTTGTAAATGTATGGCCTTTTTGAACAGCGTACCTATTTGTCATTTCTTTTATGTTTTCAATGATGTCAGATGTTATATACTTTTCAAAGTACGATATAGGTTCACCTACATCTAGGCCTATAGCTTGTTGTTCATCATTTGAAACAGAAATAACCTCAAAAATTGGTTTAGGAAAAGGTTTTCTCACCCAACAAATATTATCTTTTTCTGTTAGAATAAAATCCTCTAAAGGATCAGGTCTGGTTGTTTGTTGTGGTGTACCCACTGTTGGTAATACGATAGGCCTATCTGAATTTTGATTGGGTAAGCCTAGGCCTAGAGTGTTATTAGTACCCCCTTGATGTACTAGGCATATGATTACCGTCAATAGGCCTAATACTAGAATTACGAGATGTGCTCTCCAAAGTTATCTCGTTACTTACGGCTACATCAGAAAATAAATCACTTATCTCATCATTCAGGAGGTAAATGTCTGCAATATCATCGTCTTTATTATCTTTTGATGGTCTAATGCGAGGGATAGTTTCTGCTTCATCTTCATTCTCATTTTCACTCAAATCTTCAAGCTCAGATCAATTTCCATTTTCAATTAAATCTAAAATGTCTGATGAACGTAACTTTTTATTATTTCTGTCCATATTTACTACAGTCCAATTGTCATAACCTAAAACTGTACACTGGAAGTTTCGCCCTTACAGTAACCAAAAAATCACAAATCCACTATTCCAAGGCCTTCTAAATCGAAGACATTTTAATTTTTAAATGCCCCTGCCGACTTGAAAAACCCAGTGTCCACATAAATGGACACCCATATTTGGAAAATTCCTGAAACCACTATAATAAAGATAAATACACGTATTTCACATCAAAACATTACGTGTATGTTTTTCTTTCAAGAAATATGTATTTTTATATGGAAAAATTTACTCAGCTGTTTTACTTCCAAATTTATTGGGGTTATGTCAACAACAACATCAGCTGTCCCTTGACGTCAACCAAAATAACATTACTAATGAACTTCAAAGACAACAAAACTAGTTTATAGGTGTTTTTTTTTGGCAAAGAACAAGTCCATGAGCATGGATAGTGGGATTTAACAGCATAAAAGTAGTTTAACAAAATTTAAAAAAATCCTAAAGTTGATGTCCATGTACATGGACAGTGGGACTGAAAGGGTTAGAGACAATACGTCTACTTTATTTGTGGCATACTGTGAGTTTTTTATGCACAACAGAGAACATTTTGGTTGAATTTTGTTGATTTGATTTTTGGCTGTTTTTTGACAAGTTTGGTGCAAATTTTGACGCTCTAGTTCTGGTGATACTAGCCTGCTTTTACATTGTCTGCGAATATACAGTTTTTTTTGTGCAGGTGGATTGTGGTTGGCTGTGTGTTGACTCTTTACAGCCTCAGCATAGGTGTCAAAGGGCAGAGTGTAGACCAAAGCTGGAGGCGGCGACGTAGAAGTAGCAGGTGGTGTCACCGATGGCGGCTCGCAGGTAGCAGCCGGCGACGGGACCTCTGGGGCGGCGGAAGCGATGTCCAGCTTCTTCACACAATCCAACAGGAGCTCGGCCAGTAGATATTTGTGCTGCGGCTGCAGGTGCATCCCGTAGGGTGTGAACGCCTTACGCTGGATAAGGTTGAAGTCAAGTACTTCAGTCCCACGATGCCTCACGCACAGTTCCTCAATGTATGAGTTCACTCGTGCGGTCTCCAGATTGATAGGGTGGTTTGCAGGCAGGTCGTGTCGATGGGGCAGAGTAGCGACGACAACTCTGGCAGTCCTCAACTTACTAGCAATGCGTCGCTCCAGGTGTTTATATATATTATTCTGTTGACCTGTGGCGACATCATTAGTGCCGGCAATAATGGCACAGCAACTCCCAACTGGTGGCAGACTGTCGGATGTCGCGACCAAGAGAGAAGCCCCCAGCTTGCAGACCCCACTTACGGCGGTCTTCCGATTCACCATCCGCCGCACCAAAGCCGCCAAGCAGGAGATCACATTGAACGCTGCAGCTCGTCACAGAGGCGCGTGTTGGCAAGTCGGGCCGTGGAGTATTAGCCACAAAAACCTGGCCGTATCTTGCATCAGCCGCATGTCTGACTCGATGGAGTGATCCAGGACGCACTTCAATTGGTTTTTTGAGCTGCTGGACCTGCTCCCTGAGTCCTGCATTTTCGGTAGTCAGATCCGTCGAACCCGAAACATGAGAGGGCAGTTCAGAGTTAGATGGAGAACCAGCAGGCGTGACGTCGGCGACAGGCCCAGGTGAAGGCATCGCGGCGCCAGTACGTCTCGGAGTGGAGGATGGGGCAGTGGTTACGGGGGACGCCGTCAGTGAGGTAGCGCCGACGTGGTTAGGTGATGGGACCGATGGGGATGATAGCGCCCTCATGGTTACGGGGTGGGGACCTGAGTGCTTGCTTTGCGTCACTGTGATTGATGTTTTCTCCGCATTCGTTTTTTACTGTGGCTCCGCACGTCCGGCCAAGGCAGCGCCAGATTATCTCGCCCGACTTCACTGTGTAGCTCTCTCTGTATTTCTGAGTTTTAAATACTATATTCGGTCTTCCATTGCGAGTCAATTCAATTTTAAACATCGTAGGTAGATGGATAGCGCCTGCAGTTATAGCATACACATTGCGCAATGCAGGTAAGTGCGGCGGGTGGCGTCAGGAAATGGTAGGGGCACGGATTGTTTGGGGATTAACCCCAGAGGACCCACCGCCACCCCTGACTATACGCTGAAAGCCTCCTTAGTCAGTTCCTCGATCCGACAATTGCATGTTATTATCCTTACCGCTAAAATTGCCTCCTTTTTCTGGCCACCTTCTGTGGCCCGACGCCCCCATTTAAATGGAAGGGCGTATCGGATCACTTTATTTCCTAACCGTGTCCCCCTCCCCATAGCACCCTAGTGTGCTATGGCTCATCAGGTTGCTGTCACACCGTGACACTGCAGCTGCACTGAACCTGTAAACATACAGACAGTTAGTCACAATGTATTACTACTAACCTACACTTGCGTCCCTAACCTAGAGTTCCTTACCTTCAGCCAAAGGACTGAGTCCTCCTACTAACTTCCTAACTTATCTATTTACACTAACCTACTAATATTTACACCCTTGAATGTTCTGCATGTTACTAACGTTGTTAGCTCTTCCTTACCTACTAACCTACTACTACTTACACCCTTGCATGCTCTGCATGTCTCTAACCGTGTGCTAGTTCTCCTAACCCACTGACATACTAACCTACTGACCTACTGATATGTACAACCCATGCATGTGTTGCATGCCTCTAACGGAAGTGTGTTTCATACTAACCTACTAATCTCACTAACCTACTAACTTGCCTAACTATTTACACTAATCCATTAACGCTTGGGCTTAAGGTTTAGGTCTCGCCCTACTAATCCTATTGTTAGTTGTTTAACGTAATGGTGGTGTCTTACCCTTCTCTCTTCCTTACCTACTTAGCATGCACATTCACCAACTTTACCATGCAGATATACTAATCTTGGAACAAGTCAATTATCCTTATCTCTTCCCTATCTTCTTCTTCTCTCCTCCTTCCAATTCTTCTAGCCACCCTCCTGAAGACCTCGAAGATGACTTCGTCCTCCACAAAGCTGTTCCTCATCCATGGGAGTCCCTTCTCCCTAGCCTTGCTCCTCAACTCCTCTCTCTCATCTTCATAACTTTCACACTCCAGCAGGACATGTTCTGCAGTTTCTCTCTGCCCGCACTGCCGGCATTGATCCTCCACTCTCAATTCCTGTCTCTTCTTTATGTCCTCCCAAAACGCATAGGTTTCTCTTCCCTTGGTCGTCTCCATCCATCTTCTCTGCCATCTTTCAACCGATTCTTCTTTTCTTCTTTCTACTGCCTCCTTCTCCACTCCTCCCTCTACATCTCTTCTCACCGCCATCTTTTCTTGAATTAACAAGTCCCATGGCATTTCCGCCGCCAGCACCCTTATAGCCTCATGCGACACTGTCGCATAGGCCAACGTCATCCCAAGCAACAGGGCCCTCTGTGCTGACATGAGCTTCCTCCTAGCTCTCCTGTCCTTTAGGGCTTCGCCCCACACCTCACAGCCATACAAAATAATGGGCACAATCACACCTCTGTAAACCGCCCCAAGCATACCACAGCCGATACCGCCATTTGCCCTTGCCATCCTCCTAAATTTCAAGAAGATCCTTAATCCTATGTACCAGATCCTCCACATGCTTATGGTAACTCAAGCCTGTAGTTATCTTCAATCCGAGATATTTGCACTCACCTACGCACTTCAACCTTCCTTCTCCTACTCTCACCACAGGCATCCTCTCCCGGTCCAGCTTGCCCTTCAGAAGCATACAAACTGTTTTCTCCTTAGAGATTTTTAGCTTCCTTGCCTCACACCAATCCATTTCCGCCATCGACACCTCAGAAGCTCTCGCCTCCAGCCTCGCCCTACTTCCTCCTCCCACAAGCACCAAGCAATGATCAGCATAAGCTAACGTCCTTGTGTCTTCTCCAAGCTCCAGACGAAGCACACCTTCAAAAAGAACACACCATAGCAGACATCCCCTCGTCACCTCCTTCCATCCTTCAGAGCCACCAACTCTTATCCTAACAACTCTCCCTCGAAAGTAGTCTCTCACGAGCCTCCATATGTTTCTCGGGCACTCCCATTCCCGTAACACCTTCATTATCTCCGGCCACCAAGCACCGTCAAAGGCACCGGATATATCCATAAAAATACCAAGCACATATTTCTGGTTCAGCTCCTCCACTGACTCCTCCATCTTTTTTAGGGCATCCACCGTCCCACGTCCTTCCTGGAAACCATACTGGTTTTCTCCAATTCTTCCATTTCTTCGCAGAAACTCTCCCAATCTGTTCACGATCAGTCTTTCCATCACTTTCCCCATCACAGGTAACAATGTCACAGGTCTATAACTTTTAGGATTCTTTCTAACCTTATCTTCCGCTTTGAGGAATATCTTGATCAATCCTTCCTTCCATCTACCAGGGAATCTGCCTTCTCTTAAAACTCTATTGGCTCCCTTCTTCACTTCTTCACATATAACATCCTTCACAGCCTTAACCATCTCTCCTTTAATGCCATCAAGACCGGGCGCTTTCCTATTCTTTATTCTTTTGATTGCCCACTCTATCTCTCCCATCTCGAATTCTTCTTCATCTTCACCTTCTCCTTCTCTCTCCATCTCATCTCTCACTGTTGCATGCTCGATCGTATCTTCTTCCACCTCATCATCAGGTACCAGCACTCGCAAAACTCCCGCAAGGTTTCATCTATGGAGCACGTCAATTCTCCATTTGGCCGCCTTAGCCCTCCCAACAGAACATCACTTTTAAGTTTGCCTGCTATGACCCGGTAGGCGTGACCCCACGGGGTTTCCTCTCCTTCTCTTAGTCTTCTTTCCCAGTAATCTTTCTTTGCCTTATTTATCTCCTTCACGTATTGCCTTCTCACCTCTATGTACACCTTTCTGTTCTCATCATCTCTTCTTCTTCTCCATCTTTGCAGTCTAGACCGCATTATTCTCTTAATTTCGTCTAGCTCTTCCGTCCACCACGGACACCTTCTTTCTCTCCCGTCTAGCCTTGGTATAGACTCCTTAGCCGCTTTTAAGAGGCTCTCTTTATATCCTTCTCTCTCGTACCATCATGTCCTTAAACCTTCTCCAGTTAGCTCTTCTCAGGTTCCAAGAAAATCTTTCATTTATCTCTTCGCCTTCTGCGTCTCCTTCACTTTCCCACCTTATTTCCGTCACGATCATCCTGTGATCACTTATTAACTCCTCCTTCACCTTCCAGCTTCTTATCTTCTCCCTCACATCTCCTGTTACGAGGGTCAGGTCTATATTTGAGGTGCCGCCTCTCGAATCTTCAAAATTTGTCCATTCACTCACTTCGTTAACGATGTCCAATCCTTCGGCAAATACCATCTCTTCAACTTGCTCCCCTCTTACATCCGTCTCTCCTGCGTACCACATCCTTGACTTTGCATTAAAGTCTCCCGCAATTATGGTTCTTCTCCCACTTTTTCTTCTCAAGACTCTTGCAATCTTTCCTTCTTCATTTCTGAATTCTCCTTGTCTTTTACAATAGATACTTAATATGGTCAGCTCCCTTCTACTCTTCCTTATATCTACAGTCACACAGCATCCATCAGACTCTTGGTCCATTATAATAGCTTCCGTCTCTTCATCTAAAATTACAACCGCCGCCCAAATTTGTTCTCTTCCTAAGTCTCTGTCGTAGTAGCATCTTCCATTTACAACATTTATCTTCCCATCTCGTGAGTAGGGTTCCTGTAGGCAAATCAAATTCCTAGCTCTTTCAATCAATTCTCCTGTAGCTGCCAGTCCTCTTCCACAATTCACCTGGCCGATCCTAATCATAAGCGACCGTTTCTAGGTATCTCTTCTCTGCTTTCTTATAAATCGGGCATCCTTTCCATCTTACATCGTGATTCACTTCAACTCTCCCATCTCTTTCGCAATTAACGCACTTCCATGGAGCCTCCTCCTGCACTCTACAGTCCTTGACATCGTGCTCTTCGCTGCATCTCGGGCATACCTTCTTGCCCGTGCAGTATTTCGCCACATGCCCAAAACGTTGGCACTTATAGCATCTGGGCAAGTTCAATATAATCCTTTATCCTATTAGATGACCATCCAATGTACAGTCTTTCTCTCCTTCTTAACAAATTTCGCACCTTCGCACTGCATTCTGCAATCACACTCCCTATCCTTCTTTTTCTGTCTCCCTTCCCTTCTTCCCTACGGCTTCTTATCTTAAATCCTTCCGTCATCTCTTCCTCAGTCATATCCTCCTTCAGGTTACGCTCATAAATTTCTTGCGCAATTTCCTCGTCCTTCAGGCTCATCTCTATGTCATAAATCATAATCATAGGTATCTTTTTGTCCGGTGCCTTCACTTATATACCTTCTCTCCTCATACCTTCATTTTCTACTAATCTCTTCACTTCTTCTTTAGATGTCACTTCAAGCATGATTCCATTCTTAACCTTCGTCATCCTTCTCACGTTTATATTTTCTTTCCTAGGGTCTATAAGCTCCTTCAGCTTCTTCCTCACGTCTTCACTCTCCCTTCCTTCTTTTCTTACAAGTAAATGGTAGGGGCAGTCAAAATGCAGGCGTCGTGGCGGCGACGCGACGAGGGTAATCCCGCTCCGCGTAGTTGGCGGTTCTTGTTCGTAGTGCGCATGCGCGAACTTCCAGGCGGACGACGTGACCCTGTGCTGTTCTTATCAGTTTGCAATGTCAAGGTTAGAGAGTCACTAATAAACTAAGATAAAAAACTCACTTCGCTTCAGTTATTAACTTGTAATTGTACTTCGCTCTGGGCCGATAGTTACACAAGGGATCACAACAGGTTTAAACTTGTTCAGTGATGAGGATAAGTTGTTTTGAATAAAATATACGGAACACTATAATTTTGCTTGCATCTGTAGAGGCCCAGGTCTACCACCCAAATGCTAACTTATTGTCTATATATATATATATATATATATATATATATATATATATATATATATATATATAGGGGAGACCGGGGCAAGTTGACGACGTTAAGGAATAAATATTTTTAATAAAATATTGTGATAAAAAATAAAAGTCTTACGATACATAAGAGTTAAGTATAAGTCTTTACCTACATTTAATTTTTTTTTAATTATCATAATATCAATTTTTTGTTTGTAAATTTTAGTTCTTATGAAACAATGCAAAAATGTCATCTTGCCCCACCCCCGGGGCAAGATGACTTTTGCATAGGGGCAAGATGACGAATGTTATGGAGGTTTAAATAAACACGCTACTTTGTAAAAGAAAAGGCTGCTAGTCATTTTTATTTATGTACAAAAACTGACAAACTAGCAGTAGTCACAAACAAATTCCCCACCTTCGTAGCTTGTACAATTCTCGTGCCACCATTCACTGCACTTGGAACACTGGATCCACTCTTCAACTGGAGGATCGGAGTATTTTTCTTCACACCCAGGACATCTAACTTCACTGCCTTTTGAAGTAGAAGCTGTGTTCATACACCTAGGACGTTTTTTGTAGGGTCCAAACTTGAGTTTCTTTGAAACCTTTGAAGCTCGAAGCTCTTCTCTTTTCTTTTTTAAGCGCTCTTTTTCATCCTTCATTTCTTGCTTTACTTCCAAACACATTTTTACTGGCGTGCTTGTTATAATACTAGAACTTAACTTCTGAACTTTTCTTTTCTTATCCTTTGGTTTACCTTTAGGTAAAGGCTTAAAGTCGAAGACACTTGTATTCTTCTTTACCGGGATTGGGGCACAGTCTACTAGGCCTACTGTTTCTTGGCGTTCACTCAGCTCAATGGTTTCTTCTTCAGGTTCACCTGGAGTTTCTGTTGTATTTGATGTTGTTGATTGGATAGTAGGATTTTCATCTTCATTATAGCTAGGGTCTAGGCCTACATCCAGGTTCTGATCAGTTGTTTGTGATGCAGCAAAGTCATGTTCGTCGAATACAAGTGGATTATAAGGTTCTATTCCTGTGGACCTGAACCCACTAACGGCATTGCCAACAGTTGCAGCCTTGAAATAAGCAATGGTCAAAAGCTCACCAATTTTAAAGTCACTGATGGTCTGTCCTGGATTATTGACCATGAAGTTGTCACAAGCTTGACTGTAAAAGGTTTTCAGCGAACCAAAGAATGAAACGTCCAAGGGCTGAAGACGGTGTGTTGTATGAGGAGGAAATCCAACCATAACAATATGGTTATCTCTGCATAAGTTGATTGCCTCTAGGGTTATGTGGGTTCTGTGATTATCGACAAGTAGCAGGATAGGAGAATCAACTGTGGGTTTTGCATTGAGGATAAAGTGGTTCAAAAACTTTACGAACAACTCTCCGTTGCTCCAGCCATTATCGCTGCAGTGGCCCACACTACCTGGTGGAGCTCTTTCCATGAGTTCAGGTCGCATTCGCTTTCTGGCAAATACCAAAAAAGGGGGTAGGTAAGTTCCCGTAGCATTGATGCAACAAATAATAGTGACGTTCCTGCCTCTCTCCCCAGACACAACTTTAGAAACTCTTCTACTTCCTTTTGGTGAAATTACCTTAGGTAATTTATTGGGCACAGTAGATAGTCCTGATTCATCTGCATTGTAGATATTAGCAGCGGGAAAATTGTGTTTTTCTCGCACTTCCTTCAAAATGGAGAAAAATTTATCAACACTAGGTTTGTTGAAACCCATTGCTCTACTTTGCAACAGATGATGTTGCTTCTGGCTTACGCATACTAAAGTTGTGTTTTTTCATAAAGGTAGCCAGCCAATCCTCACCAGCCATTTTAGTTTCTTTATTAAACGGATGAGAAATCCCTAAGTGTTCTGCGTATTCAAAAACGAGTTTTCTGCACTGCAACTTGGTCATTCCAAAAAACATTTGGTCCATTACCGTCAAATAGTTGTGTAAATCTTGGAGCTGCTCTTCATTGAATACTTCTCTATATCTTCCTCCATGGACAGGCATATCCTAAAAAAAAACTTGTTTAAGGGGAGCAGGAAAGGTAAAAAATTTATATTTATTTTATTTCATTATTTTAAAGTTTGGTACTTTTTAAGGTTTGGAAAATGTAAATAATAATCGTTGTAGGTTGCTTAGAAATGTTGTGATGAAGTAAATGAAAATGTTATGTGTATTTGCGTAAAAAGCTGGGGTACGGATTATAGTCTTGTCTTTGTAACGTGAGAAGTTGTTATACCAAAGTAAATTTTGTTTTAATATCAAAAACAAGGTGGTAAATAATTTAACTTAAAACAAGTTGTAAATATAAACGTGGTGCAAGGTGTAGGTGAAAATAGTTACCGAAACGTTCTTTTTCAGTCGGCGTCGAAGTGTTGCCTCTGGAACATTGTAAGTTCTCGCTGCTCCCAAGCAAGTCATTCTTCCCTCCTTGACCTCTGTGAAAGCAGTATCCATGTTGGTTTTTTCCCACTCTCCTCTAGAGGAAGTCTTTTTGTAGTTTCTCACCATCTCTGGAACCAAAGTAAAACTAAAAATCTGTACCCGCATATTAAATTAATAAAAATTCAATTCTAAAGTAAAATTGTTTAAACAAAAGTGTAGATTAAATTTTTTTTAAATAAGTGGTTAAGTCTCACAGTGTCGTCAGTTATTAGTTTACTTAAATCAAAATTGTATGCATAACCATACTTCTTAAAAAGTTTCAGCTTTGCACCAGTAAAATTAACCGGGGCAAGATGACGAACACGCCATCTTGCCCCACGTCATCTTGCCCCGAGCGGCCGTAATAGAGTAGGTAAATTTTATTGGCATTAAGTTTTAAGATAAATATAAACAAACATGGTATTTATGAGTAGCCTAATACATAAGGTAAATATAGGTAATATTGAAAATTAACATATCTTACCTGCGTATTCAATAAACCTTACGATGCAAAGGCCGAAAGTTACAAAAACGCACTCCAAAAACAACAAGCCGCTGTAAACAACACACACAATGGCGAACTTGTCTTCACTGCCAGTTATTTCAGAGGCCATCCGTGTGGAGCGCTACTGACATTCGACCGGTGCTACTACCTAGCAACTAATTTGAGAAACTAACCATTCGTCGTCTTGCCCCGGTCGTCAACTTGCCCCGGTCTCCCCTATATACCTAGCACTCTAACTGTATCTACAATAGGTAAACTTTGGTTATGCATACGGTATTGAAGGTTAGGTTCGATGTGTCTTTTCCTAGACAATATTATTATATTACTCTTGCTAGGATTTAATACTAAGTGTGGAAGTTCAAGAGAATTGACCAACTTATTAATAGCTTGTTGCATGTCTTTGTGCACCGTTTCATAGTTTGTATGTGCGGAATATAAAAGTATGTCATCCGCATATTGTACCGATTTTATTTGAGGTGGTAGGATATGCTGTATATTATATATATATATATATATATATATATATATATATATATATATATATATATATATATATATATATATATATATAGTTAAAATAATATAGGGCTGAGAATACAGCCTTGAGGTAAGCCTCTGTTGGTTATTCTTGTGATGATATCCTTTAGATTAATAAAACTTAATTTTCTATTAATAAGCCAGTTGTGGCAATAGGCTATGACTTTAGTTGGGATGCATAGGCTAGACATTTTATCCATTAGAACTGGTATTGAAACATTGTCATAAGCACTGGAGATATCTAATGTTGTAGTAACTGTTGTTTCATTATAAGTTAAGGTGTCAGTTATAAAGTTCATGAGATAATCATTACATCCTTTCATTTTTCTGAATCCATATTGAGTGTCTGGAATTAAATTAAATTTCTCTACCAGCCATTCTAATCTATTTGTAACCATAGAATTCATAACCTTGGCAAGACAATGTATCAGCGATATTGGTCTGTATGATTCTTATAAATGGTTATCTTTAGTTGGTTTGAGTAGTGCGATTTTATAATTGTTTGTATAAATTCCGTCTACTTAGGTTTAAGTGATAAGGCATTCCATTGAATTAAGTTTAAGTAATTTACCATGTTTATCTAACACTGTAATAATGAATTATTATTGGATCCTATACGTTTATTTGTGTTTTGTTTAAGTGTTTTACCAGTAGTGCTACTACTAGCACTCCTATTCGTGGGATTAACCTCCCAAAACTCAAGAGGTGCTAAAAATTCATCCAGTTGTTTTTTGGATGATATGTCAAAGTTGTAGATTGCATTTTATTTTTTATTTCCTCGATTTTCTTTTTAAATAAGGCATACAATTGTTCTCTATCATTGTTATATGTTGCAAGTGGAGTTTCTGGACTTTTTTGTGATTTTTGATTACTCATCCGAGAATATTGCTTATCTGAAAAGTTAGGCCTAGTATTCTTATTTTGGATTTTATTAATGACATTATGTTTGTAAGAACTATTTTTATAACTTATCCTACCAGTGGTATTTTTATGTGGACCTACATTGGAGATAGATTTCCCTGTGCTCTGGCTATTTTGAGTCTATAAGCTATTTAGCTCTGAGTAATCTTCTGTTAAGGGTGAGAATCTATTATTGATTTCATAAGAATAGGATCTTGATTTGAAATTATTTTCTGCGAGTTCAGGAAAGTTTGCTTCATATTTTGGGGTCTTCGTAGCATTAGCATAAGAGTTCGGTTTAATATAATTACCTCTGACTTTTTTATAGTAAATGGGAAAGTATTTGCTGGCAGTGTAATAATCCTCCTTCATAGTACTCATTCTATTTTCTGCCGGTTATATTCAGATCCAATTTCTGAGGTGCTACTATGTGATCCAAAGCAATGAATACATTTAACAGGTGACTGACATTCCTCAGAATGGAAATTTTCCCCGCAATTTCTGCATAACCTATTATTGTTACAGGGCTTACTAGCTACGTGGCCATTAAAGCTTAAAGCAGCGATAGCATTGTTTTACAGGAATCTTGAAGGTATCAACCTTCATACGAACATAATTTAATTTTATGTAGTCTGGCAGTCTATCTGATTCAAAAGTAATTTTAACAAAGTATGCAGGTATCAATTCGTTATTAACACGTCTTTTGATTCGTTGAACTAGAATAATATTATATTCACTTTCTGCATCTGTGAGGATTTCCTCTTCTGAAACATCTCGCTCCACATTTTTTACTCCTACAGAAAAAATTCTGATAGAAGGCACAAATACATTGTATTGTGATAAATGTTTAGAATCTACTATGTTTTTGGCCGCTTCATAGTTTTCGCATATAACCGAGAGGTTTTTTTCCTGCTCTGTCTATGTATTTGATATCCGTGTAGTGGGTTTTGATTATTTTCCCTACAGAGAAGGGGTTTAACCTATTTTTCTCTTTATCTTGGATAATGACCTCAAAATGTCCCTGATTGTCACACTTATAGTATCTTTTAGTAAATTTTCTTTTAATCTCCTGTGGGTTTTGATTTTTTTGTTCAGGTTTAATAAGGTCATGTGTTCTTTTTAATGAGTTTTTCATTACTTTCAGTATTATTTGTGTCTTCATTAGTGTACTCATGGTCTAATCAAATGGATTCGATTGCAATTTGGATTTGCATAGCCTCATCCATGAGGTTAGTCGTGCCCAGACCCTCCATCATGTCGGGTCCGGCCAGAACAGGTTAGTGTGGAACGATGTGTATTTACTGTGTCTTAATTTTAAGATTTTAGAATAGTATGATTTAAAATTAAATGTTATTAGTTATCGTAACATAAATAGATAAAAGAAGAAATCTAAATAGTTACCCAATAATTCACAAATGGTATTAAATATATTACAATACAACTACGAAATTTATCAGCAGGACAACCACTTGTTCAGCAAAAAAAGTTAATCAGTCCTCCTTCGGCTTCTTTGTATCAAGAGAAAATAGTACTTTACTTCAACAGTAATAACAAGACCCAACCTCAATGTTAAGACACTAAGTGTCAGAAGTAAAATGATTTTTTATTACAGATATTTTAATTCTTAATGAAATTTCCTTAAAACAAATGTAATTAAAACAACAAAAACACATTCATACTTTGTTATTCACTTGATATCAAACTGCACGTCTTAACATCAACAGAAAAACATCAAGTTGTTCTCAGGTGGTGGTCTTACTGCACTGTCATTCTAAACACAACAATGGTTTTGCTGAGAGGAAAAGTTTGTGCTGCTTCTGGAGGGTAATTCCTGTACTATGGACTTCCACCACTCTCATACTAAACATATCAGCTGATATAGATTGTGAAACTGGACTTACTTCAATTTCGGTAATTTGTGGACTTACGCCACTTTCATTCCGACCGGCTCATATATTTAATAATTATTTATGTACATATTGCCTAGAGAAAGTAGTATTTGTGTTTCTCTTCTTCTGTAATTAATTCCAACGTTTGCAATAATAGGTGATTAAAGAACTATAAGGTAAACCGACTAAATATCGGATACTTTTTGTTAGGCTTATTTTTTACTACCTAAATATCCTTAGAATACTACAAAAATTGGTCAAAACTTCAAAAAACTACCTGGTTACAAGGTTTGAACATTTAAATATTGAAAAACTACATACTTACAAAAAAAATCTTCTTTTAATAAAATAATGCACTTTTTGAGATTGAAAAAAAACCTTCCTAATATCGGATAGAGTTTTATTATAGGAAAAAAACGACATCAGTTTTGAACTCTGAAAAACACATTTATTTATTGTCACAGGAATGATGAAACAAATGAAATCAGAAAGGTTTACAAGTTAGTGTTTTGGCAATGATCACAAACAAATTTTTGCCAATTGTCGCTGTCGAGCACAACTTATGGGCCCAAAGAAGACATTTAGTGCACCTGATCCATTGCTCTCTTTGGGTGTCTGATTTGTAGAGTTGTCCGCAGTAGAGGCTATCGCAATCATCTGCACTATCCTCTTCGTCTGTCGACACAAATGGAATGTCATTGGAGTCATTTGAGTCGGAACTTTCTTCATTTTCATTTTCGAGTTCGTTTTGGAAAATAGGTTATTTAACAACTTTCAGGGGGTTTTCTTTGTTCGTTTTCCTATGAATTTCCTTTTTTTGTGTCTTCTTTGTGTTTCGCCAAAGCTTTCTTTCCTGTTTTTTGGCTTAAACATTTTACCCTTCAAGTTCTTACCTTTGCCTACTCCAGTTTGGTCTTCATTGTCAGATTTTCTCCTCAATGATTCTGTCAATTCTGCTTTATATGGGGATGAAGTAACGACCACAGCTTTTCCACATTTCCTTCCTGCATTTGATGACAAATTTTTGGGTACTGGCGATTGGCACAGGGCGAATATCACCATGGGAAACAATCTTCGAAGTAGAAGGATGGGACCCTGGACTGCTCATTGGCGATGCACTGTTTTCTGTAGCAGCTGTGCCTTCTACTATAAAGTCTGAAGGACCAAACTTAAATCTGTCAAATGGAAAATTTCCGCACTTTGCAAATCCATTGATAGCTGTTTCCATTGTAGCTGTGAGCAAGTAGGCTCGCCCAAACAACCCACCAACTTGGTAAACAGTCACTACTCTAAAAGGGTGGGCATCTAACCAATTTTTCAATTTCGTTTGAATAAGCTTTCATGAAAGGACCCATAAACGAAACGTCAAGCGGCTGCATTTTATGGGTGCTATGTGGTGGAAGGCAAACTATAATCACACCACTTTCTCTAGCCACATCTATAACAGACAAATTTCTTGTGTGGGAGTAGTGACCATCCAATATGAGTACAACAGGATCTTCTTTAGTTGGCCTTACAAAGTTAATGAAATGCTTCAACCAGTCTGTAAAAATGGGGAGTTGTATCCATCCAGTAGGGTGAGTAGCTGCAATGGTCCCCGGAGGAGTTCCGTCGAGGAGTTCTGCTTTCATGTTTGTTCTTGGAAAAACAAGCAGAGGAGGAACAGAGCTCCCAGCTGCATTCATACACGTAACGACAGTTGTTATGAGCGCGCCCCCTCTCTGCAGAGCTTAATTTGCCGACTTCCTTTTTTTTCCTTTTAAGCGTATGACTTTTGATCTAGTACCTTGAACAACTGTAATTCCTGTTTCGTCAACATTGTACATTTTTTTGTGGTGCAAAATTCTCTTTCAACAGTTCTGGATGCAAAATGTAAAAAAAATCCATCAACTATTTCTTTTGTAAAATCTTTTATTCTTGACAAAGATACTGCACGGGGTGTGCGGACAGCGAGACTAGGGTTGCGCCTTAGAAAGCCTTTCAACCATTTCTCTCCTGCCATTCCTTTAGACTGTGTAAAAATTGTTAGGCAACTTATTTTTTATTGCAAGTTGATAGGCCAGAACTCTGATATTTCTTCGTCTAAGGCCGTAAAACCGTTCGTCCATAGTTTTACAGTAAGTAACTAAGTCTGCTTCCAATGTACCCAAAACTGGCCTTTCTACCAAGAGGAACTGACACTAAATCTTCAATAGTTTTTTGTTGGGTGGTTAACATAATTTTCTAGCGTAGATCGAGGAACATTAAACGTTTTCGAAGCCTTTAGATGCCCCATATCTTTGCTTTTGACAGCATTCACAGCCTTAAGCATGTCTTCTTTCTTCCACTTCTTTCTTGGCGGCATCTAAAACATACATATCACCACTGTGTAATACATGCCTAATATCGGATATCCGATATTAGGGCGACCATACTATCCGATATTAGGACGAAGGCAAACTCGTGGCAAACAAAGACATAACCTCAAAAGTAAGACCGCTAGTTATGTTATATGTAGTAGAAGTCAAAACATACTTTCTTTATAGCTTCAGATGTGTCAACAAGTAACCACTAAAAATATTTCAAAACTTGAAAATCACAAAAAACATTTACAGCACCGACACAGATCGTAGCAGACGTCTCAAACTCACACGAGATAGTGGGCGGGGGTAGGAGGGCACCCTTAAGCTGTTTTCCACTTGGCGCAGCACCTGTCAGCTGAGATACAGTGGTTTCCGATATTTAGTCGGTTTACCTTAATCCTCAAACCATAAAATTGTCAAAATAATTATTTAACTTGTAATGATAAAAATATATTACGCTTGGGATTAAAACATAGCACAATAATTATAAGGATTATGTTTAAAAAAAACTACAAATCGCAGAAATATTTTCTTGATATACTTAATTATATGCTCATTTTATAAAGAAACTATTATTTATATTCTCTTCTTCTGTTATCTTGTTATCAATTGAATGGCCTGGGGGAGGAAGGGGTTAAGTCACTTTAATCAAACTTTACAGGAGAGAAGTTTTAAGTTTAGTTTTTCATATAAGATGTACATAAGACACTTATTTTAAAATTCAAGTATGAAATAAGTTACCCTAATTATCTAGAAAGCATATTTTTGTAATATATTTTAATCATATTATCTTTTTAGAGTACAAAATTTGAATATTTGAACATTCTAACAATATAAAAGAGGTAAAGGGGGTATGTATAATACACGGACTTGGCCCCTTCTTCCCTCTAATGCTATGAGTAACGACAAGGAATAGGCCTACATAAAATGCACATTACAATAAAGCAAAACTTTTTATTTAAATCTCTAAAAAGGATTAGTGGTGTAGCTACAAAAATATTGGTTATCCTTTAAATATGTTAGTGGCTTTTATCCTGAACGTTTCTTCCTATGTTCCCTCTTCTTCCTGGCTTCATCGTTGTGTCGTAGGTTTAAGAAACAATCCTTTGCCAGTATATTATTGCAGAACCTTGAAAGATCTACCACATCAGTGTATTTCTCATTTGATATTGGCACAGGACCTAAAATGAAACAACCAATAAGCATACTCCTCAAAATGCTATATAGTATTCATACAACTAAAATGTACAAATTTCATAATTTCTTAACAAAATTAAAAGTTTTAAGCTTTTTTGGAAAATTAAAATTTGTTGTTAAAGTTATACTTATCGTAATAATTTTTTTAGTAATTGTTACCTGTATAAGTCTGATCTGGAAGAGAAGATGGTTCCACGTTGGATCTCTTTCTGGCAGGTAGAGTAATGACTGTATTTTCCCAGGGCCCAGAAAAGTTATTTCTGAAGTGCAATTAACCTTTCTGATTCTCAGGTGAACTTTAAATCTCTTAGCGGCCTCGTCTTAACACACAGTTTTTTCTTACAAGTTAAGTTTTAAGAAACCAGTCCACGACCGCCAAAATGAGTTATCCACTTCTTCGACAACGTATGGGCTAGGTTTCTGTCTACAATCCCTGATGTGAGGAGCCCAGTCACTTGGCAATTCAGCTCTGAAATTTTTCTTCACAAGGGCCATTAATTTATCCGTTTCCATGTAATAATGGCCACGAATGGGAAATGAAAGTTGCAGATTTTTAAAACGTTTGGGTGTATGTATCATATAATGGAGGAATCTCATCATGGTGATATTCTTGTTTTGTCTTCCACAAGAAACAGAAACAGAAACCAATTTGGAGATTTTCCACATCTTTTTCTAAGTGATTTAAAAAAAGTGGCAAATCATTTGGCAAACATCCTCGCTGCCCTTTTTCCCTTCGGATTCTGAGTATACACAAAAACACATTCATTGATACTAAGTATATGAACAATAAAACAAAACATCCTCAGCTGTCGTTTGTAATAAACGTCATTGGTACTAATATTTGGAAACACATACGTTTTTTGCCATAGTCAATGCATACAGCCTCGTAGGTCTTGGTTTTTTTGCTGCTTTACGAGCTTTTATTTTAGTTCATAAAACTTTTCTGCCTTTAATTTATGCAGTTTAAGCCCCGTTTCTGTTTTTTTAATTAATTCTTCAGTTTTAATTTTTTTCTTCTTGATTTTCAAAATTTTTATAATTATTTCTTAGAGATTCTAATTTGATATGCACCTCATCACAATAACTGCAGGTGTCGGTTTCTCGGGTACCCAAATGCAATGTTGAAATCTGTATTAAAAACATGCCTGTATGAATTATAAGAGATAGTTACATTTGGATGAAGCTCTTTAAAAAGTGAATGCATTTTTGACACATTAAGATCCTCCGGTAAATACTTTTTCTTGGAATCCTTAAGACAATAATTTGCCCCACGGCCCTTAAATGAGTTGATATGGTCCTTTAAACCATCTTGTGTAGTCTCTTCAAATAAAGTATGCTTTCTGTTTAAATGCGTTCCTCTTTGGTCCTTTTGGGACAAGATCCTGTCATTTTCAGAGAGTTTATTAAATACTCGACCTTCTTTTTGGAAATGCCATGAATAGCAGAAAATGCCTTCCACGACAATTATCATACTCTCTAACTACCCCATTGACAACATTCCTAACTTTATATTTACAAGTTATGTCTTTGAGTTTTGCATCAACAGGATTTAACCTAGGCCTACGCCGTTGGACGGGTACAACTGAGATCAAACCGCACAGATATGAGTTTTGTTCATTGGTATTTTCCAACAAGTTAAATTTTTGAAGTGGCATTATCTCTGACCTCAAGAGATATGTTTTCAAAGCATTTCATCCTACACTTACAATCTCCTCCCGGCTCATGACTTTGCACCTTGATTTTCTTCAAAACGTCACGCATGCGACCAAATCCTTTTTGCTTTTTCGATGTCTTGTCAACCACAACACCATTATCACTTTCACTTTCGCTCATTTTCCTCTCTTTTTATAAATAATATCATTTAACTAACTAACTCTATAGACACAAAAAAGCAACGTTAACCTCTCCTTGTAACCAAAACAACGTGAACAGTGTGTGCCTGTTGTTTTACTTGAGAACAATTATCAGTTAGTTAGTCAAATCAGCAACTTAAAACACTCAGTTATATTCCAATAGTATAATATAGCCTTAAAAATATAAATCTGTTTGTATAAGAAAATATAATAACTTGAATTTGGGCGGCTGAAATGCAAAAGTGGCGTCCTAAGTTCATACTAACCCTGTTTCTGAGATAATTGATGTTTTAGATTTTTTGCAATAATTTTGTAATGACTGACTTTAGTTAAACAATTATTTTTTAGTTACTTTTGTACAATAATCTTTTATTTTTTAAAGCATATAACGTTTTTTTAGCGTGTTTTTCCTTAACGCTATAGCCAAAAAACTGACTTAGACCACTTTACCTTAAGTAAGTTTTAATACCAATTTTAATTAATTAGATGGGTAAAAGTGGTCTAAGTCAGGACTTAGACCACTTTACCGTAAAACGTGACTTAGATCACTTTGGCTTACGTTAGTTGATACTTTTAGCTATCTGGGAAAATGAAAAATAAAAAAAACTGGTAATAATAAAAAGTAGCTTACTTTATTACAGTTCAACTTGTATAAAAAGACATGATAGGCCTACATCAGGTAAATGTTTTTTTTAATCAATGTTTTCGTCTTGCTCTGGTTCAGCCACCTCTTCCAGAAGTCCAATGTCCTCAACATCATCACCTGTGATCAAGTTATGGTAGAACTCATGATGAACGGGTGGAATATAGTCCAAAAGGTCTAACATATCCCTTTTCTTCTCTTTAGTCACAGGACGGGGAGCATTGTACAAGTGACTTTGTTCAATCAACCCAACAGGTATTTGGTCATTGTTTCGATTTTTCTTTGTCTTTTGTTTTCGACCAAGCGAGAGACACTGATTCAAACTGTACATCTTTCTGTAGAGTTTCCTTGTAGAAAAGGACAAAAGGTTCTTCTCTGATAAATCTGATCCACTGGGTTTTCAGCCAGTTGAATTTTCCTTTATCAACGTTCATGACAGTTTAGTTACAGCATCAACTAACTCCGTGGTGGGAATAGAAGTCCTCTCTGTCCATTTTTGTTAAATGAAACGGATTCTTACTTCGGCATTTCAGGATGGCTCATTCCACTCATTTGGGGAATAAATTACCTGTAGCTTTTTCTGCGCATAGGACTCGATTGAAGCAAAGTCCGTGTCATTTGGTAAAAATGAATGGCCACTTACCATGTATTTCAAATCAATTACATCGATAGACGTTTCCATCTGTGTCAACTTTTGCATAGCAAGAGCAAAGTTCCAATTTCTGTTTTGTCCAGTACATGTATCGCTGTACATAACAATATGTTTGCAATCTTTAGCCCTTGATAGCAAGTGCTTGGTTACGCAGGAACTAATCTCTTGGGAACCATGGGAAGCTTGGGTTTCGTCCCATGTGTACATAAACCCTAACCCATTTTTTAGTTCGTGACACCCTAAATTGTACAAATACATGTTTCGCTTATAATAAGCTATACCAGTAGTAAGTCTAGGAAAATGGTTAAAGCTTTTTCTAGGTCAAATGTGAACGCATAATAGTTTGGATCATCTTTTGATTGCTTTGCGTCTTCGTCCTTTGCTGACCTAGCAGCTTCTGCTTTTCTTAAATGCAGTTCATGCATTGCTTTCAAATGTTGTTTTTCCTGCTCATTTTGTTAATACGTTCAATTTATTTTTAAACTCATCGCATTTTTCCGCAAGTATCTTTTAGAGGGGAATGAAAATGTAAGTTGAACTCAGTGTTAAATGTGTGCGACGATACACCGCCTCACTGACAGGATCGCCTTTCCCATTACAGTATTCTAAATACGACTTGTACATAGCAGTGATGGTCAAGTGTGATGGTAAATACTTTCTGTTAGGGTTTTGAGTCCTAGTATAATGCGATTGGTACGCAGGAAAAAGAGAATATATGTTTCCCTAACAACATTCATACGATCAACAGCAATTTTGTTGGCTGGAACATGACAGCCACGTTCGTCCAATCCAGGTGCTTTTCCATCTTTTAGCTTCTTCAAGGATCGCGTCAATCGACCGTGGCTGATCTGAAAGGTGTCAACAAAATACTGTCTACAAACATTGATGTTGTTTGCCATCCACATTATGAATGTAAAAATGGTTGGACGAGCTCTTGTTTGGGCGGGAACCATCCCTTGGCCGACGACATTTTGGGATTTTTTTTGCTTAACCAAGCCACACAAATAGGCATTTTGCAATTTGGAAGATCCCAACTTCCAAAAAACTGAAAAAAGGATGTTTCCTTGTTTCTTCATCAATGTTATTGTCACATTTCTTTTTGCACAAGCACGGAGTATTTCTAAATAATTTTGCTACAACTGTTTTACCTTTCTCTGTTTTATAGGGACGAACCAGAATTCCTTTTGCTTCTTTTCTAATTTGTCGCTTGCTTTCTCTTCTTTGACGTTTTCGTGTCCTTATTGGGTGGCTCTTCTTGAACAGCAACTGGAATCATTTCATCATGTCCTTCGCCATCACCATCACCAGCAGAAATTTTCAGGGTTTCCAGAGTGCCGAGAGTCATCTGTAATCAAAAAACACATATTCGTTTATACAGATTGAACTATAGCTGTACGCTCTAAAAAAAAGTACCTAGTAATGTTTTGAGGTTAGGTTCATAATTATTTATTTTCTTACCTGAACTAAATTCATCAGAAGGTTGGAAGTCATCTGATCCTGAGTACTGAAGAACGCTAGGCTCACTAGGTGTATCATCGTCTTCCATCACCGTGAACTTTATAAACACAACAATAATTTGGCAAAAGAAAGCAACTGTTTCAAGCCTCAGCTGGTATGACAAGTGAATGAACAAATCGATTTCAGGCAAACTGGTCTAAGTCTGACTTAGACCACCTCTGCCGGCCGAATATTACAGCTGACATCAGTCAGGCACAGTAAGCTTCTGCGCTCTAGGGGATTTTTAGGCGAACTACGACTTGGGTCTCTTTGCCATAAAATGAAATCAGCTGCTGGCAATCCAAATATGACCATAACTCAAAATGACAAAAAAAGTGACTTAGACCACTTTGCCTTTCAGCCGCCCATTTGTGAAATACAATCAAATTGTGATTATATTGCAATCAGCGTTTTAGTGTTGTGTGCTGTTATTAAGAGTTTAGTTGTGGACTTGACCCCTTTTTCCCACTACGCGCTGGACTTGACCCCTTGTTCCCTCTTTGCTACAATTTTAAAACCATTTTTTATTGGGTGCCTTGACCCGTTTTTCCCTCTAACAATCTTATCATGCCATAATATTCGTTTAGAGCTACAAACAATCAATCAAAAACTCATTTCTCGAAAAAATGTGACTTGACCCCTTCACTAAGTGTCAGAAGTAAAATGATTTTTATCACAGATATTTTAATTCTTAATAAAATTTTCTTAAAACAAATGTCATTTAAAAAACAACAAAATCACATTCATACTTTGTTATTCACTTGATATCAAACTGCACGTCTTAACATCGACAGAAAAAACATCATCAAGTTGTTCTCAGGTGGTGGTCTTACTGCACTGTCATTCTAAACACAACAATGGTTTTGCTGAGATGAAAAGTTTGTGCTGCTTCTGGAGGGTAATTCCTGTACTATGGACTTCCACCACTCTCATACTAAACATATCAGCTGATATAGATTGTGAAACTGGACTTACTTCAATTTCGGTAATTTGTGGACTTACGCCACTTTCATTCCGACCGGCTCATGTATTTAACTAGCAGTTTCCCGCGGCTTCGCATTGCAATTTCCCGTTGAAAACAGTACACTATATTCACTTATTCTTTTTCTATCACATTTCTAAACATTGCTGAGATAATTGATAGTCGTTCCATAGTGAGCCTCTTGGGCGCATTATGAAGATATGTACCATATTCCTGCCTCTATCTTTCGTGGTTTTTGCTAGGTGTTTGATAAGTTATTCAGAACAATTAATGTATATGGATGAATCTCGGTAAACTAATTAGGTTATAAAGAATCAAATTTTGGTCTGTTAAAATTAATTTTCTGTCTAAGATATTTCCAGTATTATTTAGGAGTGTGCCATCAAGAAAATGTATCAAAGAAAACCCAATTTCGATCATAAAGTATCTTCTCTCGGATCTTTTCATTTACCTTCCATGTAACCAAATTCGATTACCTTATGTGCAAACATTCACGGATTTTTACAATGAGATTGTTTTCATAATAGCGTTTAAATAGTATTTCCATTGCATTAGATAGTTTATTGATCATTGGTGCAATCTGAATTTAAAATTAGGCAATGACGTCTTCTATGCAACCTGCATTACACTACTGACCAAAGCACTTTACAATAACAATTTTCTAAATTTTAAATGTAAACAAATGTTTCTGCCTTCTTTGATGAACTTCAGCTGAAAGTATTAACAGCTGTTAAGTATCAGTTCGCTTTGTATTATGTGTGGTAGCGCAGTCTGTCGGATCCAATATAAAACACTCTAACATCAACAACGATTTATAATTTAAAAAAATTTAATTAAATAAACTATTTAAACAGCCACCTCTCTAAAAGTATGCCTATGTTATTTCCAGGAACGTGTAGAATCACTGTACAAAATTTCACGATGTTTCGTGCATTGGTTCCAGAGTTAACATTCGCATTTATATATACTATATAATTGTTTTATGTACACATTTTTCCAGAGAAAGTAGTATTTGTGTTCTCTTATTCTGTAATTAATTCCAAACGTTTGCAATAATAGATGATTAATGAACTGTAATCCTCAAATCATAAAATTTTTAAAACAATTATTTTAACTTGTAATGATAAAAATAGATTACGCTTGGGATTAAACACGTCGTCACACGCACAGCTTTTTCTACCGTGAGAACATGTCATGACGGCTATTTTGCTCACGGTAGTTAAAACCTTAGATTCCCTATCCTTTAGTCGTGTATATAAAATTGAAAGTGAATTGTTTATTAATATTTTGTAATGTTTGTTACTAAACAGATAAGATTGTAAACTTTAAAAAACTTAATATATAATCAAAAAATATGTTTAAAAAATTATATTGGATACATTTTTATTCCATGAGAGCACGCCCATGTTAGCATATTTGCTGCAGTTCATTGGTTTTCAGTGCAGCGCCAGAAACAAATTCCACAAACCCTGTAATGTAATGGTCCTTGTTGAGCGGGTGCTGCTTGTGGTTCTCTCCTTTCTTGTGGAAAGTGAAATATTTGCAGTCAATCGGTCCTTGATAGGTTTCTGCAATTCGGGTAGTTTGCAGCAGCTCTTCTCTGGGCATGTTCGAAAACCAGCTGACGACCCAAGTGATTCCAAGAAGTGTTTTCTTCTTGAATACATTACGGTTTTCATTCAGTTCCATGTCGTTTGCCTTCCAAATGACAAAGGCGTTAATTCCACCAACATTTTAGCTCAAAGAAGAACATGGTGAGTGGCCATCTGTTTGAGATTCTTGCTACGGAATACTCCTTTTGCCATTCCGTCACTGACGTCAACCCCACATTTGTTTTTATTGTAGAAGCTGATTATTGATAGTTTTGATGCTTCACCAGTACTGTCGTCAATTTCATCGTCTTCATGTAATGTAGATAGTAATAACACAAACATTTATTCCCAACCAACGTAAGTTTTTATTCAAGAGATCTTGTGCTAGAGGTTAACGATGTGAAGAAATTATCACAAGTTATGTTCCGCCCAGTATTTTCTATGTGAGATACCATTCTATTTACTCAGTGCTTAAATTTCTAAAATTTTAGGTGTGGGAAAACTCTTAAAGCGGGAAGCTCAGACCGGTGGGTATGGAATACACCCCAGGAAGGAGGGGGGCCCTCACCCAGGAAAACTTTTGAAAATTATAACTGTAAACCTTTGTTTTTTAGGGCCACCCAGACATAATAATACATTCATTTTTATTAAAATACCAAGTGATATTTTAATGCTGTTTATTTTGTTCAAGGTGCTTGATTAGGATGTAAGGAAAATAAAAACATGAATTTAAATTATTGAGTTTACTCTCTACTCTACTCTACTCCATTAACACCTTGTTGCCTACTTTAAATTTCCCAGAAATATTTGGTTTGATTTCATTGACCATTTTGTTTGAATCAATGAAGCTCGCCAATATTAATTTTTTAATGAATGGTAAAATAAAAAACAAATTGAGCCTTATTCACAGTTTTATTTATACACATTACAGTAGTAATAATAATACATATTAATATGTAAATGGATGTTTGTTAATATAACAGCTTTTTTACAAGTTTGCATATTTTACAAAAAAATTGCATACCTTTATGGGTACAAAACAATATTAATACATTCAAAATAAACCAACTTCTTGGAAAGGAAAAGGAAGCGTTTAATTACACACAAAATAAATGACACACAGAGTGGAGTAAACACGGTTTCATTTTTTAAAATTTAGTTTAGTTTTAAAAAGTTAAGGTTGATTATTTTATTTGCTTATTAGTTATTATAACAAAATATGTACGGATACTACAAGTATAATATTGTAAGGCAATGCCAAGACTGTTGGTAAACTTAGTTTTTAGTTGTTTGTTAATATTTTAAAGTGAAAACTACAAAAGAAACAAAACAACAATACACAAAACTAACTGTAAGTACAAAAAAGAACTCAGAAAACTTGAGTTCAGAACACAACTATAAGTTAGGCATAGGCTAGTTATTTTAATGAAAACTTAATGTTCTGAAATTCTAAAAGATATTTAAAAAAACAGATTTAGGAAAAAAGTTCCCACAATGCAATGCTTGTCTTCAATGGTAAGTTTTCTGCCCTCGTTGTTTTGACTTGGTGTCAAGTGCAGAATGGTGTCCCTTCGCCAGCCAGGTTTTGACGTGTCGCTCGGGATTGTATCTAGCCACAGGAGGTTCCTAGGAGCCTGATCCGCAATAAATCGCCAAAACAGTGCTAATGTAGAGTGAAGATCTAAGAGGAGACATAATTAGATTCATTGCAGAAAAACCCACGTTCACATTCAGCACTAGACACTGCAATACTATTTATGATGGAAATCAGTTTCTTAAACGACGGCGGGTTGCTCTAGAATAGTAGGTTTCTCTCTACTTAAAATAGGCTTCCAGTCCCTGCTTGAAGTGTCTGAAGTCTCTAATTATATCCTGAGAGCTGCTAATCTTAAATCTATCGTAGATTCGCTGGATCTCACATTCTCCGTAGGTGATGGGATAAGTCTTTTGGCCAATACATGGGGTGGATCACTTTGATGTCATTCATGATTTTGGTGTAGTGTTCAGCCGCATTTGAAGATGATGATAGCAACCTTGAAGTCAAGTTGTTAGTGAGGCTCCGATAGAACTGTTTTTCTGGAATACTGGGTATCTTGGGATCTTACACCAAAGTTTAACATCTTGAAACATCAAATCGTCAATAGCAATTTTAGCTTCCACTGAACGTCTACCCATGTTTTCAACTAGGTTTTCAAACACTTTGATTAACAGTGTTACATCACTGTGGGCTTGGATAAGGTTGAGGCTTGATTTTTGAAGCTGTAAGGACAAATCCGATAACTCTTCTAGAGCATCGAACATCAATGCCAGGTTGTGTACAAAAAGTTGTAAAAGATAATGTACTGCAAAGCCCTTTGTAAGTTGAACGTTGCTTCGAGTCCCTTTGTTTGTCTTCAGATGCTTCAATGAAATGATTGTACAAAGCTTTAAAATCTGTCCAAACTGCTTTCACCGCCATTAAGCTGGAGGCTACCCAACGAGTATCTAAAACACGGCCGATTTTCAACATTTGCTCCTCTAGTCCTTTAGCAACTTCTGCCAACTCCCTGCTGTTTTTCTCGTGTGGAACAACTAAACATGTTTCTAATTCTATCCATGAATATCTTAAAATGATTGATTCCAGCTACTTTCTTCTATGGAATCGTGCACGGCAAGCTCTAAACGATGGTTCAAACAATGCCAAATGAACAATTTGGGGAACGTTTTCAGTAAGCTGTATAGCCAAGGCCAGATTTCTTGCCTAGTAGCAATGAAGCACCATCACAAGTTAGAGCAATCATATGGTCTTTCATGAATTCAAAGCTTAGACCTAATGCTTGTAACTGATTTAAAAGTTCTTGTAATATACCAGCTGATGTTGTGCTATTTAGCTCAAAAAAGTGTTTAAGAACACTGTCATAGGGTTTTGCATTCCCTTTAGAACAGTTCTGATATAAACCACCAAAGCATTTTTTGTTTGAAACTGAAGTGGCTTTCATCCAAAAGCAGGGAAAATTTAGAGTCTGACTTGATTAGGCCATTTATCAAGTCTGATTTCATTTCATCAGAAATATAATGAATTATATTGGAGCAAGCAACATTTGAATGTAGGAGGATTCGCCCCATATCTAAGCCATTCATTATTTGAAGATCAATTTCAGTTTTCAAACTCAAAAAAATGGCCTATTTAGTTTAGCTTGCTTATAAGCCGTTGCGGAAAATGCGCTCAGTTACAATCTGCTGCTCTTCATGCATAGAAGCAACAGCTTTTTTCATTGTATCTTTCTTAGCTTCAATGAGTATTTTTTCAGCTAAAGAATGAGCTCGAGACCCACGGTGTTAAAAATATCTTTTTCCTAAGAGAGGATTGCTGGTCTTTTTTATTGTTTCCATAAGCTGGTAACAGTTCCTAAAACCCACTCTTCGCTAATCTTTAGGGCCCTTCGTTTTTCTCTGCCACCTAGAGTACTCACACATACGGCAAACGTTGCAACCTAGTTCTCTGTTCACAATTAACCATGGATTTTTAGCTTTAAATTCAACAATTTGTTCTTCAGACCAACAAACTGGCTGTTCACCCCTATTAACAAAATCACTATTTTCATTACTAACCTTAGCTTCGTCTGCATCAGATCCCAAACCCACCAACCTGGATACTATTTTGACCGACGAGGAAGTCGAAGGGGAATGGTAATCGCAATTATCCTCATTGATCCCGATTGCGTCTTCTTTTTTATCTTGATCAACAATTGAAGTTGTAGTCAATGCTTCCGAACTGCAGTTCTCATTATTCGCATAACCTTTTTGTTTCTTAGGGTTAGGTTTTAAAGAAATCAACAATTTTTCTGGTAGTCATAGTCAATTAGGAAACTATTTAGCTGCACCAGCACTAATAAGCATAAACACGAACACAATCAACGACCTGCACCTCAAAAACGAAACTAAAGCGTGATGGGATGCGATGCAACTTGTAACTTAAACGCGAAACACACCAAGGTCAAGTCAACTAGTCAACACACTTGTGATCACTGGGGCGGTGGCGCGGTGAAGGAATGGAGGGGGAAAGGAAGGGGGTGGGGTGGGTATTGCTTTGTTATTGAGAGGCGCAGCCGCGCATGCGCGAAATAGGATGACTCGCCCGTCACCTTCCTCCTGCCTGATTCCGTGCAAGACTCGTCACAGCACAGCTCACAACTGCTTGTACGGGCGCTTACTATCTGCTTACGAGTCACTCGCAAACAAAGCATAGCATAATATTGATCCTACCTACAATTTTTTTTAACTAAAACTTGTACTCGTAGTTTTAAAAGCGTTCCCTTGCGTTTCCGGCACTCTTGGGAGGTAAGGGAACGCCGTTCCCTTGCGTTCCCACTGAAATTAACCACTGTATTTACTACATCTCTAGTAGATGTACTCACAAGATAGGAGCCTCTCCTTTGATTTCTAATGTAAACCTCCAAATTGTAAGTGTAGTAGGTCTTTGAGTCCGTAAACTGCCCAAACCTTGATACCAAATTCGCCTGGTTTTTGGCATATAAACGCGAAATCCACACTTTTCCACGAAAGTTCGGTAGCATTTCGTCGATCGTCACAAATCCACTGTGGCTGTAGTTGTCCCGACATCGCTGAGAAAAATCTTGAAATACTCTCGAAAAACAGTACAATTTGTCTTGTTGTTTCCTTTGCTGTCTGTCCTCATCAGCCACGTCCATCAAATCTCAAATTTTGCATCAAAAATTTGAAACGGTTTACTCCCATAATTAGTCCAAATATTTCCACTCCAAGCCCGTCTTTTTTTCCACAGGTCCAATGTGTTTTGTTTTGCCGAAATAGTAATTCCGGCTAAATAATACAATCCTAAAAGCGCCTTCATTTCACATACGTCAGTTTCTCTTGCGTCTCGTACTCGAGCATACCTTTCCTGGACTCTTCTGATTTTTATGTTTGTATAAACGACCAAACTCTCAATGATAGTTTCAGGAAAAAATAAACTCCAACATTCCGTTTTCACTAAGTGCATTTCTAGCTACTCTTTTTGGCCCGGGAAGCTGTGTTTACGATGTTTTGTCTTGTGATTCTTCCAGGTCGGGGGTTGCGGAACGT
>NW_025780495.1:0-51672 GCF_021130785.1 Homalodisca vitripennis | reverse complement strand
AGTAAAGGATCCTGTACACCCAGATGAAGAACTGGAACTCTTACAAGGACATGTTGGTGAGGACAAACTCAACGTTGTTTCCAAAGAAACAAATCCCAAAAGTAATCGTCCCAAATCAAGTCCAAGGACCTAAAGTGAAACAAATGATAAAACCTATTTGGGATGAGTTGGTGAATGGAAAAGGTGGCAACAACACTTGGTTCAGGGTTAAAGGTTTTATAAGTCGAATATAAGTACATAAAGACTTCAAAGAACCTACATTGACAGGTTACACTACATTCAAGCTCAGGAAAAGCTGGGAACAACAACTTTGCATAATGAAAAACTGTCTGTGGTTGATTTCCTTCACGATGAAATGGAAGACCTAAAAATAATTTTTGGCCCCTAACACCTAAAGGGTTGAAGTACCTAGTCAGATGTTTGGTCTGTTTTGCCTGAACATGTTAATAAGAAGGTAAAGGGCTTTTGAACGACATCATTAACAAGTTACCATGCGAGTTACATGCGCCGCAAGAACTGGAATCTTGATACGTACAACTACTGTGGGCGGGGCCGGCACCCAGCTGACAAGAGACTTTGCTAGGGGAGATAAAGGGAATTAATCCCCTCTGATGAAGCTTGTAAGGAAGCATGATATATGGTAATAGGGATCCATAAAAAACACCAGAAGACAGGTGGAGGCGGACAAAATATTACAAAAGAAAAGCTTGGAGAGAGGTTAACCTCAGATGATGCTGACTTTGGAAATGAGCGTATGGTACCGGCCTAGCAACAACTAAGGAGGAAATGTTGGTATGAAACGTAAACTTCGGTATTGGGGTTAGGAACTTTTCAGGATTGTATCTACCACATCAGATATTATAAAGCAATGAAAAAGCAAATATTTTTTACCCTATATAATAAAGAGAAGGATATAATAAGAGACAGTGATCAGTGGTAAAACCAGTGATGGAGAAACTGTACTATTGAATTTTCGAGCCGGTATCAGCAAAGAAGTGAGTAATCAGAATCTGGCAAATGCCAGTTTTCAGAGCTCAACTTCAAGTAGCAACCCAAACAACAATACAACATTCAAACTGGATACATCGGAGACGGCATTTTATGATTCATACAGCATAATGTAACCACATTCCAAGGAAAGTATGTGGCAAAAATCTGAATGGATCTGGATTATCCAAACTAACTCTACTGTCTAAAACCTGGTAGAACAACTTCGCGGCCTTCTTCTTGTTTTTCAATGAAGTAGAGCTGAGGAAACACCAATAAACATTTGATCCGACACTTAGTAGAACTCCCCGGCATCACCACAGCAACTAGTAAAGGGGGGGTTTGTTAGTTTACAGTAACAACTGAAAAACAAACACTCTCAAGTAGTCGGTATTCTCCCCCCCATCAATACGTTTTACATGTAGGTGGGAAGTTTGAAAGCACTTCGGCACACTTGGGCATTTAGGATTAGGGGTTCTTTGGACACACCTTACGTTACCCGATGTACAAGGGAGGTTTTGAAATCACATTTACTAGGAATGAAGATAATGATGCGTTGTTTCACTGGAAAGGGGCAGGGTCCACAGCAACGGAATCCTGGTGATGGAAAAATTGTGATAGAGTCGTTTTGTGTTACGAGTTCCCCCATAGTCGATTATACCAGCACTTCCAAAATCCAGTTAATTGATGGTTTGAAACATCTGAGTGACAAGGATGCTTTAGTCTACAACTTCTTTCAATGGCAATGCATCGACAAAAGAGGGGTGTTCGGTTCATCGTTCAGCCTTCGATATTACAAGTGTTTACAGAAATGTGTACAATCCTAGATTTGTTATAAATCGCACTTCAGACAAACAGAACAAACACCCAGGCAAAAGATCCCTAGTAGATTTTGACAGCTGCAACATCAAAAATGTGTCTGTGAAAATTAATGGAGAAAGGTACCCTCAGAATTGCAGAATTTTGATATTACTAATGGTATATACAGGATCATGTACGATCAGTACCTAGGGTTCCGAAAAATAAACTTCGGAGACAATAACGTGTTAGTAAAACCTGAAAGAATTTATTGATAACTCACCTTTGGTTGTAATTGACACACATCTACATCAACCAACAACAGACAGATCACGAAGTGACATTCAGATTGAATTAGATTTTGTAAAAGCTATTGCATCTCCACAGGGGAGCAGCGGCACCACAGCATATGTTGTCGTTGTATCTGAGGCACATTTATCATATGACATTACTCGAAACATAATTCAAATTCCTGTAAAAACAAATAAAAAAAACAACAAAAAACAAAAAAAGTAAAATAAAAATGTTTTTTTTTCATTAGTAGGCGGCAATTATTGTTTTCATGTAAGTGTTTTGTATATAAGAAAGCGTATAGAATGGAAAGTCAGCATAATTATACAGTTCGCGGCTATCCGAAGCTCAAAAACGTAAACTTCGTACAGCGTACAAAAGACGGAAACCTACAGTAATCAGATTATCTAATTGAACAGCTGTCTCACGGAAGTGATCGTATACTTCTTTCTGGAGAGCAACACAAAGCCGTTTCTAGAGCCGTTAAGAACAAAAAAAGGTTTACAATTGCTTCTAAGTTACAACCAACTCGTATCTAATAAACAAGGAGGGTTTTTTGAAGGAAATTATGGAAATGGTGGATTCGTCAGTTCCTGGAGGTAAACGTTTCATCTCTCCATTAATAAGAAGAAAGGTGGCTCCTTTACTGAGAGAAAAATTTATACCTTGGTTAAAGAGTTTAGTCGATGAGGAGTTAGACACCATTATTGAAAAAGATCCTACGGGTAGAGGGTTGAAACGACGTATTGGTCGGAAGCTTGATGCATTGTTGTCTGTGAATAAAAAAAGAGATCTTCCCGCTGTCTCTTGGTGAAATAGAAAAAATTAGCAGGTATATTAAAACATTAATGAGTTTAAAGGTGTTTTCATGCGACAGTTACTTCCAGACAAACCTACAAATATCGAACGTGGTATTGTAAATCTTGGTGACCTTTCATCTGGTGGTACTCACTGGACGTGTTATGTGAAACGTGGTGAAAAGAAATTGTATTTTGATTCATATGGCGATGTCAATCCTCCAATAGAAGTAGTCAGGTACTTGGGGCCAAAAGGGTTGGTTTATAACTCAGAGCGTATTCAGGGGTTTGACGATCCTCCTATCTGTGGACATCTGTGCCTGGAGGTTCTACGACGAGATTCAGCTGGTGAGGACTGGGAACATATTCTTCGTAGTATAAGAAACAATAAAAATGCATGGAAACCGTGGTTTTATTTTCAACAGATTTGGAGACGAAATTGAAATTGGATCAATACCAACTCAACCCAATTCAGACCCTTCTCCTGACGAGATAATTGAGCTTGCAAGTGATGTATCAAAAGTCTCACAAGGTTTATCCGAAGTCAAGAAATTATTGGAATCGCATTTGGTAAAATCGGAAAAAATAATAAATGCGATCGAGATTGCCCCCACTAGTACCGTAAATGGTGAAAAGATATGGGGCAGCTTCCTACTGGAAAAACCACCAGAGAATTGGTCAAGTGAGCAAAGCAGTGGAGCCATATGATGTGGTTGTCAAAGTTCAATTGAGTGAATTAGAAGGCAAGATATACATCATGCAGAAAAAATTCAACAACGAAATAAAAAATATATGGAAAGAGGTTTTGAAGACTTCCATGATGGTAGCAACTTCATCTAAAACTTGTATAGAAATTATAAGTATATAAAAAACTGCAACCATGCCATTACTCAAACTAACTGGAACTGAGTCTGTACTGACTCTCCATCTAGAACACCCCATCCACTTGGATCCGAACGTAGAGTATTATATAGGCTCTTGTTGGATTTTACTCTGAGAACAACATATACAACTTGTTGCAACATGCAAAAGTCTATTTTTGGGATTTGGAAATACATTTCATTCCGAAACCACTGATACTTCAATGTGGTTACTGGACCATTGAAAAACTTGAAAAGAGTTTCAGAGATTACATACAATCGTTGAATCTTAGTATAAATTCTGACGATTTCAAGATCTTTAAAGATGGTGACAAAAATAATCAATTAATTCTCCAATTAAATTCTACTTGGATAAAACCGTTAGTGATCTCTTAGGTTTTGAAAAATCTGATGCAACAAACTTACAAAAAGAATCGTCTTACTTCAACTCAAATGAAAATGTAATTGCATCGAATCCACCGAATCTCAGAGCCGTTGATGTCATCGAGATACACTGCAATATTCTCAACAACAGTCTTGTCAATCATGATGTTCACTCTCACAAACATTTGGAGACAGCAATCCTCTACTCCTTTTCCCCTAATGTACCACACGGCTACAAAATATCTCAATCACCTCAAGAAAAACACTACATACCTCTTCGGAGCGGTTTTACGAAAGATTCAACAGATCACAATCACACTTGTAGACCAAAAACAACCAACTGCTCCAGAACAACCATGTAAACAACATCGTCTATTTAGATCTGATCAGTAAATCACAAACACATACATACTCACAATTGTGGTAAATAAAAATGCGTGGTGTCGGTGGCGGGACAGCGATGACACGCGTGGTGATTCGCGCGGCGCGGTTCTGACTACCCGTACTCACACTCTTAGTCGCTCTCTAAAAAATTCTGTCCCAGATTCGGTCTCACACGGTTTGTCCCAGAACCGGTCTCGGGTGCGTTTGTCCCAGGAACGGCCAAAGTATACTACTTATAATATCTTTGTAACTCAATATATAGATGGATAGTATTAGATAAGTACAAAGCCACTAAATTAACAACAAAACGACACGACAAGGTAATCTGCTAGGGATAACGCTTGAGAGCTTTACAAGAAGAATGGTCTGCAGTCATCAATGCTCTTGAGGAATTGGAGAGCGACCTAGATCAAAAAACTGGTACCCGAGTGGAAGCAAGAGGTCTGATCAAAAGATTAATGCGGTTGGAAACAGCTGTAATAATCCGTTTTAGGGAACTATTCTCCTTAGGCTTTGTAAAGTTAATAAATGTATTAAAAATGAAGACGTCGATATAGCAGTCATCGTAGAAGTCACTAATAATACATTTCTTTGGAGAATTCAGAGAGCTATTTGATATATACGAAGGCAAAGCACTACATGTTTGTGAAACAAAAATGTATGAACTAGACGAAAAACTCAAAACAACTAGAACACTTAAATCTGATGAGTCCCAGACCTGCAAATTTTGCTTTTCCGGATGAAACAACTTCAGAGTGAATACATTTTACCTATGATAGATAACTTAGCTGAAGAAATAAAAATTAGGACAATTGCCTAGGGGAAGTTTACAGACAAGTTTGGAGCAATTATAAAATTATGGACTTTAACGAGTCAACAACTAGAAATTGAAAGTAAAAAACTTGTTCTTATGATTTTTATAATGTTTTAGAGGCTTCGAGTTTTGAAGGAGTTGTTTATCTGAAATAGAATTCCATAGCCAACAACATTGGAACTAAAAATCCACTGCCTCTCACTCTCTACAATTAATAACTTAAAGAAACTGGACTACAGAAAATTTATCCTATTATTTTAATCTGGCTGAGTATGTTATTCTCTACCCCACTGAGGAACGCACCAGCTGAGAGGTATGTAACAAAATACAAACAGCTTAATTTAATATTTAATTATCCTCCGACAAAAGAGGAGAAAAGGTATATTGGTCCTTGGCAAAGACGATATGGTAAAAATATTACCAATAAAGACAACGCTACCATTGTAGTGTACTCAGCGGCGCGTAAAGAAACTATTACGGAAACTTACAGGCACATTTACAGTTTTAAATAAAGACCCAACTGATATCTTTGAACGTAAGGTAGCGAATATCTTACAAACACACAAAGCATTTTTCAGGTTAATTAAGGTCTAACTTAACTCCTCACTATTCCAAACTCCCCATATGTATGACCTTAATAAAATCCAAACCAAGCATCTCTCTCCGGCCTGTAGTTAGTGCTCGAGATTTGCTTTGCATGGAAGTGTCTAAAGTCCTTTTGGACATTTTAACGGCGTTGGTAGCCTTAACTTATAAGTAAAAACATATTTAGATTTGTAGAGAAGTCAAATTCCCTGAAGACTGAATCTGACAAACTGTTTTGACGTCGAAAGTCATAAATATACCAGTCCTAAAACTCTCAAAATTATTGAATCACGTCTCAAAGAAGATCAAATATTAAATGAAATAACTAAACTTCCCGTGCAAGTAATTTTGAGTTCGAGGGTTAAATGTACTGTCAACACGAGGGGATAGCAATGGGGTTTCCACTGTCTTCTATTTTCGCCGATATATTCATGGAGGGATTTGAGCAGGGAGCTTTAACTTTAGCTCAGTTCAGATCAAAAATTTGATGGAGTAGATGATACTTTTCTTGTCTTTCCTCGTGGAAACACTAAATTGAATGAATTTTTGAATCAAATTAATAGTATTTCTCCTTCCATCCACCTCACAGTGGAAGTGGGCGTCCAAAAAACAAGCTTCCTTTCTTAGATGGTGCATGTATTAAGAAATATGGGTGTTCTTAAAACTATGGGTTTTTTGAAAAAAAAAAAAAAAAAAAAAAACACATACAAGAAAATATTTAAATTATCAATCAAACAATCAAAATTATGTCCAAGAAACAGTGGTCTACTCGTTATTTCACAGAGCAAAGAGCTTATGCTTGGATCAATATGGATTATAAAAGAAATTTAAGAAAGTTGAATCGCTTTTCAGACGCAATGGATACCTTCAATCAGTCATAAATAAGTGCAGACAACCCAGAAGAGTAATTCTTATGTCAGTAAATCAAAATAGAGATAAATTTGCGTTTATATCAATCTTTTACGTAGCGGAATTATCAGGAAAAAATTAGATGGATAAGTAGAAATTACATTAGATCATAGTTTAAAACACACGATACTTTTAGACAAATTCTCGTGAAAACAAAACGATAAATGGCACACAGGATCCCACCACATGTACTTACAGTGTAAAATATAGTTGCAATAAATAATATATAGACGAGACAAAAATGCCATTAAACGTAAGAATAAAATAACACGTGTCATTTAGTAGATACGGTTAATATCCTCCTCTCTCCCAAACAAATTAACACTTTTCTTAACAACAAGGGAGTACTTTTAGATCGTACATTTTCCTCGGAGCATTATTCTAAAATATGTAGAGCACCGGAGGCTCTGATTGAGGAAGAGGTCCACCACCCAGCTTTATATTTTCGTACCAGCATTCCCATCTGTGAAGCTTCTAAAACAGATCACGTTTTCTACCATACTTCCTTTAACCAAGCTAATTACCTCAGATTTAGCTTACACCGCAGATGTGCCGATTTATTAAGATCTTGCTATTCTAATTAAATCTCCCACATTGATGCAGTTGTTCTCACTAACCCAAGACTTATATGGAGTCACGTTAACCGCTTGAATGAAATCTCAACCACCCCTGCCATCTTGAAACCCAATGTCATTGAAACAACCGAACCTCAAGCGATGTGTAACTTCCTTGAATGATACTTCTCCGATGTCTTCGTTAAGACCAACAGTGCTCCTCAATCTCCAACAATACTTCTTTGACAATTGTCTAACTATTTCCACATATGTAATCACTGAAGAAAACGTTCTTAAGCAACTAGCAATACAGCCTGGATAGCTCTGAGTTATGGCCCCAATGGAATATATCATTCAGTTTTACGATTCTGTGTCGAATTACTTGCTCCCGGGATCACTACTCTTATGAATAATTCGTTGCGTCTGGGCAAATATGTTCGACATTCTCAAACACGGTTAGATAGTGCCTATACTAAAAGACAAATACATGACTCCGTCCTGCAACTTAAGGCCCATAGCCATTCTACCCATTGCATGCAGTGTTTAAAGGTTAGGTTTTGGATCAGCTATTAACCTCAGAATTTAATATTGTCGTTCTTGTTACAATTTATTTTTTTAGTTAAAATCTAAATCTTGTATTGTCATCGGACCATGGACGTAGCATTGATAATGGTCAAAACAATATAATTAATATAATTAGATAGTTAAAATAGGGATTGAGTTATAACAAGCACCTGCTTACAGTGAAAACTGTATTAAATATCAGATATGATTTTTATGTACTACATATTAGACTATCACTATTTTACATATTGGACACTTGGGCATAATACCTTTAAACACTGTAACATTCCACAAAGACTAGAAATTTTCTAAGGATCCTTCCAATACTACTTCCGACTCCCGACCTAAGCTGCGGAGGAAGTGCAATAAACAATGTAATTGCAGATTAGCATAAAATGTAAAAAATTGTAGTGTTGTGATTTGATATAACAAATTATGTGGAGTCTTGAAAATTTTATCTGTTAGTGTTGGTAGGTTGAAAAATGTTTCTTATTTTTCATGTAATGAGCCAGGGTTTTAAAGTGTAGGTACAAAAATTATATAAAAATATGAGTTGAAAAACCCATTCTAAAGGAGTCAGATAATTTCATTCCGAAAATAAGCCAAATTGACTTTTTTTAAGTAAACATCTGTTTAGTTTTTGTGGTTACAGCACATCAAATTACAACAGTATAGAAGAAATACAGACATATACAGACACAATATGATGGGTGGAGGAAATTATTGCCAACAAACTGTGCAAGCCTCCTAATAACAAAGATATCACTGTTTAAATTACTAGACACCTTATCGATATGTCTTGAGATATCAAGGCAAGAATCAATAGTAATTCCAAAAAAAAAAAAAAAAAAAAAAAAAAAAAAAAAAAAAAAAAAAAAAAAAAAAAAAAACTATTGCAATGGCTTGAATCAATTTTGTTATCGCCTACGAAGTACGAATATCTGGAAGCATTTTTATCAGAATTCCTCAACCGAAAGGCAATGCTCACAGTTTTATTTCTGTTCACTAACAAATTATTGTCTGCCAAACATTATAAATGGGATCTAGTTTGTAGCAACATAGCGATCTTAACCTTGTTACGAAAATGATTTTTAACACTTATTGAAGTGTCATCAGCATACAAGCATAAATCAGCACAAGTCTCATTTCCAAGATCAATAAAGCAAGAAGAGATTAGGTCCGAGAGCCGATCCTTCGTAACTCTAGAACTTGCAACTATTTCACTGTGATTCCTGACGAGAAATGCAGCTCCTGTCATCCACATAAGAAATTTGTTTAAAAGCCTTTTACTATTTCATGATTATCTACATTTTTCTAAAAAAGAAAAATCCCTTTTTTGCAATTTTAAATAGGTAAGGATATCTTTTGTAAATCGGCGTTTACCTTTAATAAATCAATAGGTAGAGAATGTTTACATTTAAACGTTAGGCAGATTAAAAATCTATGTAAAATGATATCTTGGTGCATCACTGTGTGGAAAATGTTTTAAAAGTTTTACTCTACGTCCCATGAGAGGAACAAATTCTACTGTCCACAAATTATTTTAACTTTTATAAAATAATAAACCGAAATTTAAGAATAATTTAGGACGTGTCATTTTATTCATACTGGTATTTTGAAAAGAGTTAACAAAAAGTACAAATTAATCACTCAACCTTAGACTTTATCATAGAACAGTAAGGCGTTATAATACAAAACAATAGCTTACCCTTATGCAAATTACTCAGTAAGTAATCAGTACAGTACAACGAGCTCTTCACGTGTTAGATTTAATGGGGTGATCAACCGAGGCGGAGAGAAAGAGTGGGGACAGAGCCGACCTTTTTTTCCAGTAGCAGCAGAGCCAAGCAATGATCAAGAGAAAATAATAGGTTAGGGTTGTTTTGGGTTTTAATTTTGATTGCTTGATAATGGAAACTCTGATAGGGCTATGCAAGAATGGAATTTTGAAAGTGTTCACCCCTAGAGTTGTGCCTATTAGATCTTTACAAAAGAGAAAATCGGTGAGGTACATGCTAGGGGTACCTCCATATAAAGGAAAGTCTTTGGAAAAAAAATTAGAAGGTAAGAGCTAATGTACTTGTATATTTATATATGTGCATTTCAAAATTTATATTTCAGACTAATACTTTTGGGGAGACTTTAATAAGCGGCCTACACTCGTTATTCGGTTGTTTTTATTGGACAATTCGGTATATTATCCAACTTCCGGATATGTGCAATTCGTACACAATGAGTTTTAATAAATACAGAAACGAGAAGCTTGTACATTATAATTTAAAAACTCAAATTTAACATTAACATTTCAAAAGGGTAGGGTACGATAAGCGGACCCGGTTTTTTATATCAAAGAATATAGGCTAGTCATCGATACCTAATACTACTCGCATCTCAAATCCTAGACTATCAATCGATATATAAGTACCTATAGTCCTCAATAACAACCTTATGATTGAAATTAAAATATTAATTTAATATTTAAACAGTGATCAAACAAATTATTATAACCAAAATTAGGAAAACTGAAGACGACGATATTTACTCCTCTCACAATTACAGTTGTTTCTTTCCCACAAATTTCACATAATGGGTTTTTCGGTACGAGTCCAACATGTTGAAGCCACGAAAAAGCAACGCTGTGTAGTTTTCTAAAATTGACTGCCATTTTTAATAATCAGAATTACTTATGTAAAATTGAAATATTATCCTATGTGTATTATTGTAGAGTGTTTACAGCTGTTGATATAGATTATTTAGGTTAATAATTCAAAATAATTAATCAGTGTCGATTGATTATATCGATGGTTATGATCAAGTAATATCGGTTTACCAATTTAGATATAAAAAACCGGGTCCGCTTATCGTACCCTACCCTTTCAAAATAACAAAACCCCTAGACTTACATATCAAAGAAACCTTATAATATTAATAAGTTGCCCATCTATATATCAATGAGTAACCGCTTTTGTGAATAAAAGGAAAGAATTCTCCCCATGGGTTATCAGGAGCCAAACCCACATGTTGAAGCCACTTAAACAAATCTCGTCAGTTGTGACAAATATCTCGCACATTTTCCTCATTCATCACCATTTTCAAAGTCTCAAAATAGCCTATTAGTTACTTCTTGCTATTTATTGCTTACATTAAAATTACTATATAACTAATAAGTTGAAATCATATGCTAAGTTAAACAAATTGTCATATCGAATTGTTCCTTCGGATAAAAACATCGAAACATTCAATAAAATCAACCGAATAACGAGTGTAATCCGCTGATTAACTCTTTGAGTGCCACAGCGTTGCTAATTTTGACGGTATGAAAAGTGCATAAAGTGCCAGCACCGCTAATTTTGACGTTTCATATTTCGATAATATTTTATATAGTACAAGATTATTTTGGCCAAATAACCAGACAGGTTCCAAACTATCGATAAATACAAGTTTTATGTTGTTTCTCTACTATTTTATCTGTGAAACTTATGTTGTTTGGGAACTTATCAAGAGGCCGCTATTTTCGGACGGGTTTTCCATCTTGGGGACAAAATAAATTACAGTATTAAAAAGAACACTCACTTCAACCTATTTTGGAATTTAAATGTTACAAGTTCGACAATCAATTAAAACAAAAACTAAAAGAACAACGTTTTATTATTTGAAAAAGTCAGGTCATTCGTGCGTCTATTTCGAGACAATTTGGCAATAGGAACTATGACTAATCGAGTATTTTTTGACTCATTATGGAAGAAGGAAAATATAATGAAGTTTTTTTTGGCCCCTGATAAGGAAAACTCGTCCAAAAATAGTGGGCTAAGATAATACCGAAGTACCTATGCGATTTCCAGTCATGCAACATAGCGGAAGGATGAGTACCATGTTGCGTAACAGCCTTTCTTGTTGTGTATGTGCTGATAACCAAGCTTTTGAGTAAATACAAACTAAAATAATAACTCATACAGTATTTTACTGTATTTCTTTACAAAAGTAATGCAGTGATTTGAGTTGTGTCCAAGCGAAAAACATGAATTTTCAGCGCAAATATATTAGGGTTATTATTTAATAAATGTAAACTTTTATGTAAATATGTTAGGAATTATTTGTCTCTACATTTTACTAATCATATTTATCTGTGTTATCCTGATGTCATATTAGATTTTTTTGTGAAAACCACACTATTACTATGTAATTTCTAAACTCTAACAAATAGAGTACAATTTATAAATTGTTGGTACCGGGCAGCATTTTGTTTATACATATAGTGCCATGTTTGTTTTTTATTTCTAGAATCATATATTATACTTGGGTTTTATTTAGAATTATATAACCTTTATCATGGTATAAAGAAAAAAAAATCTTAAAAATAATATATACACTCCAATTAGGTTGAAACATAACTTTTTATAAAAAAGAAAAAAAGTTTTTTATATATAATTTTTATATTTTATTAAGCAAATTTTGTTTGTAACAATATGTATCATATTCAGCATTTAATGAGAAAAAAACCACAAAATTATAAAAATCTGTTGGGTAGTTATTTTACAACAGCTTTTTTGTCAAAAGCTTACAAATATACAAAAATAACAGCTTGGCACTTTACGCATATGCCTTGGGAAAATACCTGTGGCACTCAAAGGGTTTAAGTCTACCTATACTTTTAAAGCATTTTGCTGCCATGCTAACTTATTTGCTCACATCGTGTCTCAAGCCTGGTTTAATAAGATATACAATAGACATTCTATTCAGCAAACTGGTAGTCCCAGACTGCGGTGTTCCCGGATGTCACCATGTTACCTGCAGGGCCATGTCAAAAAATGAAGCTGAGAAGAATTATTTAGCAAATTATTACTTATCTTTTCATTGTATTAGCCTACACTTAATATCAGTTGTTCCTTGATTGTTGTTTACATTTAATTACTGTTGAATACTGAAGCGAATGTTTGTAGTTTAGGCTACATCCATGTCTATTAAAAAATATCTTAGGTTCTTTACTACTTGTTGCATTCCTCATGTAAATTTCAAATTGTATAATTAAACCTTGTTATCTCCTAAAATCTATTTTTGAGATATTAATAAAATTGTTTTTATATTTCAGAGGCTAACTACCAGGATCCAAAAATATATTATAAAGTAGACATTGGATTTCCACAAACAATCCAAAACCGGACTGAGGGTTTACAGCAACGAATAGCTCATTCCAAAAAACTTAAAGGGAATCTTGAACTAGAGAAGAAAGCCAGAGAAAATAAACGTGAGTTGAGAATGTTTTATATAATAGTTGTGATGCTAGTAACTGCTAGGTAACTAGAATCTAGTTTTGTACTGACATATTCAATTGGTTTACTTACCAAGCTGCATTAATATAATGCTAAACATTTTTAGACTGCATTATATTTAAAAAAATATTTTTATTTATATTGAGAAATTTCAACTTTAAAATTTAGAATGTAAAATGGGCATTTCATTTATTTTCCAAGTTTTTTTTTTAATTGTGATGATACAAGTTTTATAAGTTTTATGAGCATAAAAAATAATTTGTTTTGTCATACTATCAAAAATATTAAATTGTAATGTCGTATTGAAACTGTCTTGCTTTGTGTTGGTCAGTGTTTGAATATTTATTCTACGTTTTATCTTTTTTTATTAATTTTATAATATTAGTATATATTAAAGGCATACAATAATATATACTAATATATACTTTATTACATAATATTTTGACACATTATATGATGAAGTGTTGCCAACGTATGCATTTAAAATGGCCACAAATTTTAAACTATCTCTGAGGATTTAAAAAATAATTTCTAGATTTTAGGAATTTAATATTTTTGCAATATTTTAACTTATATTTCAAACCTTTAGGTTGTGAAATTTCTAGTTAAATAAATGGTACGTATGGAATATAAAGTACCTCAGCACAAATGTTTCTTAGATACGTTTTCTTTTTACTGATACGTATGGGACTTGTCTACAAAATTTGTTGCTTTAATGAATTTCCTTATTATCACAAAAACTAAGTTTCATACATAACACCAGCTGAAAAAAGAGGTAACATTATCAATTTGTTATACACTAAAACAATAAAGAATAAAAAGAAAACCAAATTTATCTAAAATGATAAATATTTTCAAAACAATAACAATGTTCAGATATAGCTTTCAGTGTGTTATCCTGATTACATACATTAGGCTATATAGAAGTTGGCAGAATATTAACAGAAAAATATTCAAAAATTATTTTAATATCTGTTAATAATCTTCTTTGTTATTTTTAATTGTTACATTGTTAGTTAGTTTATTTAATTAATATAGTGTATACTGTTGTATTTTCTAAAAGCATGGGGTAGTGCTTGGGGTACATGAGGTTGTTTTTGTGTCTTTTTCTATAATAATATTAATGATGGTACTTAATAATTTCATATGATTCTTTTTTGTTAGTAAAATGCACATGAAATATATAAACAGGGATTGTCAATCTTAATTCTATAAATAAAGGTAAGAGTTATTATTAGAAGCAGATTTCTCCAAAATGTAATTCCATATTGTAAAATGAATTAAAATAATGTGTAATTAAATAATAATAGTGTTCTAGTTTAAACATTTTTTCATTTATGATGACAAACATTATTTGCAAACTACAAGAACTAAGTTTTTTATTAACTCTATTTCATGGACCATAAATGGAGCATCAAGGATTTCCTTAGTTAAGAAATGTGCTAATTAAGCATAATTTAAAAATACGTGTTTTGGAACTTGCTATAGGAGATCATTCTGTAAAATTCGAATTACTCATAACACAGATATGGTGGAAGGTTGATTCAGTGTGAATGTTCCGTTTAGCTTTATTTTTCACTGGTACTCACTAATTCGGTCTAGCTGGACTCTTTCAGATGAATGTGAGCTCCAGATTCCAGGAGTCAAGTTTGTGACAGTGTCATATCTCAGACACTGCATTTAGCAAAATATGAAATTGAGCTAACTCAAATTTAAATTTTCACATCTTTTAGATGACAATTTTTTCTTTGATGAATAAGTTAATGCAAATAAGAATTAATAGAATTTTGTGCTTTGTTGTGTGGTAATTCAATCATAGTCACTATAGAATATTACACCACTTTAGTAATAATTTTGCTTCTATATAAGACATAACTTAACCTTGCTTATAACATAATCTTATGGTGATTTCAGATCAGTATAATGGGATTGATTTAAATGAAGAGCTAAATTCTGTACACTATTTTACTTGTAGGTATCTATACATGAAGTGATGCTTAGACTCTTTTCTTCCTGAAAAGAGTACTTACTATGCCCACCAGTATTCAATTTTAACTTAACACGCTTTGTTATGCCACTGGTTAACTCTTATGTTGTAGTTTTGGTGTGCCTTGATGACGTGTCCAGAGAATGGTCCAAAGAAAATGCACCAGAACATATCAAGTCTGCAGCAGAATATTATGGAGTGTTTCAAGATCTCTTTGGTGATGCTTTCTTTTATCCTCAAGTTGGTCTTCATGTGGCATTCAAGTTCGAGCAATCTTTTGTGCCTGTTTATAGAGGAAATCTGATTAAACCAAATCAAGTATGTTTATCTTTAAAATAGATATTCTACATATATATTTTATAACAAAAATTAAAAGAACCAATACAAATTCACAAACACACAATTTGTGCTATTTCTGCTAACTATGGCATTTTTTAGAAGGAAAACATAGACTTCCTGTCATTCTTAAAGAAATTACTTCTTTAATAATTTTCAATTGCTTATTTCATCCTAATTGATTTTAAAAATGGTAGAGTCAATGGTTTGTATTTAAGTTTTTATATTTTATAGTAATGGTTCAGTTGGTAATATCTGTATAAAAAGAGACAAAAATACTTTTTTCGATTTTATAATTTTTTGTCCAACAAGTATAAACATTTTATAAAGCATTAAAAATAAACAAAATGTATGAAAGTAAATACAATAAAGTTTTAGGATCAGCTGAACGTTTATAAAATATATACAACAATTTTCTAAATTCTTACCCTGTGAAGGATTACAAATTCAAATTATAAAAAAGGATTAAAAAATTACTGTAAATTTATAAAGTTTTTGTTGGTAATGTAATGGCTAAATACAAAAAAATACAGTGAAGTGCAGTTTGAACAAGTAAGTAAATGTTTGAAGTACATACATCTTAATTTAAACGTGTGGGTTTTTCTAAAGTGTTATAACGTACATGCTTTATGCAAATGTATTCTTATCTGATATAACTTGTAAAGACTAATGGTTGCTGAGCAGTTTTAGAACATAACAACAATTGTTCTCCTGCTGTGTACCAAAACTGTTTTTTGTAAACCCAAAAAAGTCAAAGACAGAATTTATCAGCAAAAAATAAAATATGAAACACTGTTTAACCCTTTGCGTGCCACGGCGACGATACATCGTCGCCAAAAACCCTTGCGAAAAGTGCCACGGCGACGATCTATCGTCGCCGACTTACTGTGCGAAAAGTGCCAGGCGACGATCCGTCGTCGCCGTCTGTTATCGTAATTTTTAACGCTTTATTTTTCATGAATTCTTTTCACAACCAATATTGTTTTATTTCTTAACTATCCTGCAATAGATAAATAATAGTTCACATAGTACTTTATATTAGTGAAGATAAAAAAAACACAGAATAATAGAAGCAACAACAGCGGGCGGTGATTAACCGGGCGCGTAACATCGTTGGCGCGTAAACAACTCGCTACTTATAGTATGCGTAATATCTAAAATAATACGTTCGGTTACATGGTTGTGTTTACATCGTTTTGAGGTTAGGATCTCTAAAATGATTTTGTTAAATTGATATCTCCCGTGCGTACGTGCGTGCGTACGTGCGTGCGCGCGCGCGCGCGCGTGCGTGTGTGTGTGTGTGTGTGCGCGCGTGTGTGTGTGTGTACATATTTTTTGGGAAAATATGAAGACCATATATTAGATATACTTTAGAACCAAAGGATAAATGTAAGTAATGCATTAATTATTTTTGTTTTAGTGTTGTGTTACCGGTACTGAAAAATGATTTTTTCATTATGTACATAATTTCAAGCATTGTTATGTAACTATAGTAATTATATAAAAAAGTTAACCATTATTTTTTTTCACATTAACAATGTTATAAAGAATATTAAAAAAATTCCTCCCATAGTAAAATTGTTTCTTATTAATTTGTCAAAAAAAATAAAAACTAAAAAATAAAAATTGCTTTATACATTTTTTGGTTTTGACATGCCAAAACTAATATTATTTTATGTTGTTTCATTTGTTTTGTAACATTTTATTGTAATACAACTTTTTACAAATATTTTGATACCTGTTTCATAAAAAATAGTATGAAAAATAATAAAAATATATTCTTTTTCCGGAAGCCCGGTAATACTTCTTATTATTCCCTGGCATTTTTCGCATATGACTTGCAATATAGTTGCTAGTGCATTTCTTTTGTACTAAATTTTTTGCCTTGTGGCATTCAAAGGGTTAAAAATATGCAACTTATATATATATATATGTATACATATATATCTTTATATATATTATATATATATATATATATATATTTATATATATATATATACATATATATCTTTATATATATATACATATATATCTTTATATATATACATATATATCTTTATATATATATATAACACAATAAATAAAACTAAAAAACATTGGTATTTATTGTGTTATAAATTTATGACATAATTTGCTAATTAAAAAAAGTCAGTGAAAACACATTGGTTAGTAGAGTGAAACGCCGCCTACCGCATCAGAATACGACGATCCAGTCAGAAATGGCAGCGCATAATGTACTTCACAATGTGTACCTAAAACAAGCCGCCATTTCTGATTGGATAAACCTTTTTAGATGCGGTTTGCGGAATTCAACTCTACTAAGTGAGCTCTTTCAAATGAGGTATCACTCGACCCATGCTTCAATTTAAGATTTCCATGTTTTCCTCTGTGGGCCGTCCCCCCATGGTTGGCATGTCATGGTAATAGCAAGGAAAAATAGTTTACATAGCCATATGACACTGTGCAAAGTTTATAGACGTTATCTCCTATGGTTTTTAAAATATTAAGCCGTACCCATACTTTTCAAACACCCTGTATATATATTTCTTGTGTTCCTGTGTATGTGACTGAACTCCCCCTAAACGACTGGACCGATTTTGATGAAATTTTGTGTGTGTGTTGAAGGGGATTCGAGAATGGTTTAGATTCACAATTTGGTCCTATTTAAATATTCTATTTAATTACATTTTTATTTATAAATTGTTGATGATATTGGAGTGTTTTATATTGGATCCAGCAGATTGTGCTACGACACGTAATACAAAGTGAACTGATATAAATAACACTTTCAGCTGAAGTTTATCAAAGAGGCAGAAAAATTTGTTTACATTTAAAATGTAGAAAATTATTATTTTAAAGTGCTTGATCAGTAGTGTAATGCAGATTGCATAGAAGAAGTTATTATCTAATTTTAAATTTTGATTGCGCCAATTATCAATAATCCATCTAATGCCATAGAAATGCTATTTATACGCTACGAAACCAACATATGAGACCATTGTTTTGGTTAGTGCAACAGCATAAATCAATTGTGGAAATGTAAATAGATTAGACCGGGGGTGAATTTAAACTACCACCAGAATAGACTCATATTGACCGCAGCAATGTTTTAGTTGGACGATACACTTTTGTCATTGGGATAAAAAGGCTAACTCTTATTATTACTGAAATTGTCGGAGCACTTCAATAAATTATAATGTTGGAGGGAATACGAATCTTATAAAAACTGTTTCACTTTATGACTTCAGGACCCCAAAACACTGTTCTTTAAACTTAAATCTAAAATGGATCAGGAGATTGGAATAGCTTTGAGTGACTATCGATTATCTCAGGAGTGTTTATTAAGTCATAGATAAAGAATACATGAATATATTGTCCGAGTTTTCAACAGGAAAAGCCGCGGGTAACTGCTGGTATATATATTAAACTTTTATAAAATATTGCTTTACATACAAACCTAGCAAATGTTATACAGTATCATAGTAATCCAAATTAATGTTGTAATTGGTAAATGCAATTTATATGCCTTAGAAAAATAGGAAAATAAGTATAAAATGTTAAATTTCAAAAACAAAAAAAGTTTGGTAAAAGTTTTATATTTATGTTGGTATTTTTTGTAATTTCAATAATATTTTCAAGTCCAGAATCTAAGCTTGGTATTGATATACGAGGCTTGTTTTTTACGTAAGTACCGTTTGAAATTGCGCCATTGCAGCACTGCGGTTTCATACTTGTGCACTAACTTCTTCTGTTAGCAAGTTACAGATGCAGATATAGCAAAATTAGATAATTTTTTATTTGATAATGCATATTTCAAATGTCCCCGTCAATTGAGAATCTCACTAACTGTGAAGTATGTGCCATTATTTGTTTTCTTGTCGAGGTAGGTGTGAAAACACTTAAAATTCACTGTCAGAATTGAGAAGTGAAAGGACAAAATATTATGAGTGATGGGGAATTCAAATGCGTAAGAGCTTTAAAAGATGGCCGAAAGAATGTTCATCATGATGAGAGAAGCAGTAGACAATCCTCAATAAACTGAAATTCTATAATGAAATATTCAGGAATACTAATGATTATAGATTCAAATCCTTCTATAGAAATTACAAAAGAATTAATAACTTAATTAATACAAAAGAATAAAAAAGTAATAACTGCTGCAAAATCATACAAAATAAACAATAAACTAAAACAGTCATCTAACTTTTCTAAGACAGCCTGGAACACTATACAAAATTCAACAAATAAAGCAAATTTAAAATCCATTCAGCTTTATGCTGATGGGATAAAATTAACCAATCCAAATGCAATAGCTTTGGAATTTAATAAATAATTCTTCTCCTCAGTGGCTAGTTCTCTTGATGCTGACTGTGAATTGGAACTGGATACAGTCAACACACATACCCCTGCTTCATCTATGGTTCTGGCTCCTGTGTGTGAGGACGAAGTGGGATGTATTGTAAGAAGTTTTTCAGCTAAAACTTCCAATGACATAAGTGGCATATCAATGTGGCTTATAAAACAATGTTATCAGCACATATTAAGCCCATTGGAAAAAATCATAAATGTTTCTTTTGAAACTGGCACATTTCCATCCGCACTCCAATTGGCAAAAGTCGTACCTGTTTTTAAAAAAGGCGATTCAAAGATAGCGGATAACTATCGACCAATTTAAATTTTACCTGTTTTTAGCAAAATTTTTGAAAAACAGTTCCTGGACCAACTTTTTAATTTTCTTGATAAACACAAAATTTTGTCTGATCAACAATTAGGTTTCAGACCAGGAAAATCAACTTTTGGAGGAATCACACAACTTGTAGATATTATTGTGGAAGGCTTTGAGACACCATCAAAGAACGCTCAGTGTCTTTCTTGATCTCTCAAAAGCATTTGATACTGTTAATCATGGTATATTGCTTGTGTAGCTGGAAGGCTGTGGTACGGGGAACAGCACACCAGTGGCTCCACTCATACTTGAGCAGCAGAAGTCAATGTGTTCAGGTCCAGAATGCAGTATCAAGTACACTAGTATTAGAATATACCAAGGAGTCCCACAGGGATCAATCTTGGGTCCTGTCCTTTTCTTGATTTATGTGAATAACATCCATGTGTTACCCTTATATTGGAAAATCATTCAATACGCAGATGACACGACTCTCTGTTTCCGGGCTGATTCTCTGACTTCTTTGGAGATTCAAACCTTCATTGATCTTAATTCCTGCATTCAAAATTTTCTGGTAAATAATCTCACAACTAATCATGAAAAGACAAATTACATCAACTTCTGTTTACGTGGGTTGAATACTTATGAAACCCCAACAGTAATGATGGATAACATTGTTCTAGAAAAAACTGATTCTGCTAAATTTCTAGGAATACACCTGGATAAAGGTTTAACCTGGAAAGTTCACATTGAAAGTGTATGTGCTAAATTGGCAACTGGAATTTTTGTCCTTCGAAATTTATCAAAGTTTTGTACGTCTGATGTCTATGGATTAATATTTCCATACCTGTCGTACGGAATTTCTTTGTGGGGCAGTTGTGCCATATCAAACTTGGAAAGAATATTCAGACTGCAAATAAAAGCTGTTCGAATCATCGCAAAATTGAACAACAGAGAGTCATGTTGAACTCATTAGTCTTGCTAAATCAAAACTTCAATTTCCATTATAGAAAAACATGTGCAGTCACCAGACAATACATTTTTGCACATCTATAGAGAACAAAACATATTGGAGACTCCTAACAAAAAAGCCACACATTTAGAAAGAGCTGCTCTTTTTTAGTGATGTTTCATTCTCGCAAAATGAAAATTCCCTTTGTATGATACTGGGAAATATAGTTAGTTTTTTACTCTTCTTGCAACTTTGCAGTTGGCTCTAACTATGGAACTACTTTATATCTTCTTATATATATAAAAATCTTGAGTCACGATGTATGTTGCCAATAAACTCCAAAACGACTGAACCAATTTCAATCAAATTTCACATGTATCCGTAATTTAGTCTAACTTAGAAGATAGGATAGTTATTATCTGAATTATTCGCTTATGTCGTGAATATAAACGAATAAAATGAAGAAAAGTTTTCAAAGCGCCTGCACATTATAACCTGCAATTACGAGATAGATACGTATATTAAACAGTGAAACACTATTTGAAGGCGCTAAGTTATGATGTATAATTGTCTAAACTAAATTTTTGGTTGAACTTAAAGGTTGAGTGGTAGACCACTTTGTAATAAAATACATTATGCATGTACAATACATTTTTGACATATTTTCTTGATCGTGACATCAAGGTAAAATCTACATCGGGGTTGGAAATATAATTTACTTCAACCAGAAATGCTCATACGCGGGCAAAACTTACGAAAAGCGTGCGAAGCCGCGGGAAACAGCTAGTTATGTTATAAATTGCTAACATTAAGTGAAGGAAGTTTAGTGGGAATTTCAATACTTATTGAGGATAGTTTAGTATATATCTTATATCGGCATTAAAGCCTCGTTTGATGATTATAATATACGGTATTGAAGTGGAGATGACAAGAGTGACTCAATGATTCGCTGGCAAGTAGAAGGGCGAGTACTGTTCACAATATTATGGTTCATTTAAATTGAAATAAAAAAATATTGTATATACAATATATATTAATGTTTATATACAGACATTATTACATACATTGAATTTTTTTTAAATAGTTAGAACAAAAATTGTCAAATGGACTAATAAAATGTAAGCTACCTCCACTATCCTGTAATGATGTTTTAAGGATGCTTTAAAGTGGATTTAAGATGAATGTAAATTGATTTAATTTACATAAAAAATAAAGTAATCCTTAATTTGTGGAACAAACATTAAAAATGAAAAACATGCAAAACCTACTTTGTAGACTCTTTAAGTCGGGCGAGCATCTATGTACTTTATAAAGTTTAGAATTTTAATGTTGATTTAGAATATGTTAAATGTACCTTTTGGCAACATTTAACTTGGTAATTTTATCTTTAATATTGTTGCAGGCTTTGACTGCTCCAGACATTAACTACAATTCTGATCCAGACTCCTTGTGGACATTGGTAGCCACAAACCCGGATGGTCATCTAGAGAAAAATAATGTTGAATTTTTACACTGGTTTCTGTAAGTCAATCTTCAATAAATAATAATGTTTTGAAATCATGCGTAAATATATTTTCTTTGTAGCATTTCAGATAAAGACTTTGTAACTATACACACCACAATTTCATTACCGCTTCAAAAGATCTTCTATAAATTGTATGTTGTAGTGATTTTCCCCACGTGGTTTATACCAAAGTTGTTTAATATTAAACATATTATGCATATATAATTGCCAATTATGTAATTAAAAATTAATATAGTGGAAAACTGACTTGACACTTATGTACATCTGTAGCAAATAACCTCAAAGTGTCACTAGACATTATTATTGTGTATTGCTTGGTTTGTACATCTTAATATATTTGGATGTATACTTTTCTGTATTACTTGAGTTTATTATTTGTTGGAATCAATATAAATATCTTATCTCCTAGTTCTCTCACACTAAGCTTGTTTTACATTGATAACATCATTTTCAAAATGAGTGGTCTTTCACTTAAAGGTGTCAACTTAAGTGAAGGATCCTTTACTGTACTCCTAATTTAAATATATTTTCGCTCATAAACTAGCCCTTCCAATGTCCACCAGTTTTTATTAGTTAGTTGAAATTGCCAAGAAATATTTTATAAGGAATGTAAAGTTTCACTTTAATTACCATAAGTCAAATAATATATTATGAAAATCTTTAATATTATCTTTAAATTACATGTAATTAAATAGATTCTCTAACAATAACATAATATGAGATATTTTAATTGCATTTTATACGAGAGTCTTGTTGTGGCTTCACCTGTTATTTTTCCAAATGTAGGATTAACAAGAACCTTTATGTTGGTGTTGACCTTTTCCCAAACATAATTAAAATCTATCTTATTAGAATAAGTCACTGTTTGTTTACACACTTGTTTACCCCTTCACTAGGTCATTATTCTTTTGGATTCAAATATTGATGTTGCAGAGCACCATTGTAAAACATTAAAAAATTGCAGGCAAACAATGTTTTAATGTTTTCACAAATTCTGACCGTGATAAAAGTTTTTATTAGATGTATCAACATTTTTTGTGAATTTTCTCGGTTAGGGTGCAAAATTTTCAAAACAAATTTTTAGCTAGCACCTAACAGGTAAAACGGAGATGTTTATAATTCCAAGTAAATCCATTCTGTAATTTGGATATTTTGTGATGAGTTAGGTTAAAGATTAATAAAAATACTTTCAAATCTTTTCAAATTTTTAATATTAGATTTCCATGAATGGGAGGGTCTTTCTAGGATTTTTTTTTATTATTAGGTTGTTTCATAACATGCGTATACATTTTTAATAATGTCACATTAATTGGCATAGGAATTATTGGGCTTATTGTTGAATTTTGTATGTATGGACTTATTTGCTGTTAAAATATACAAGAAATAGAAATCTACATAATTAATTATTTTTATTTTCTAAAAAAGTGTGAAAAAATAAAGCAAATTGTGTGATATAATGATTATGACATTAAAATGGATAAATGAATACATGAACTCATCCAAGCAACACTGTATTAATCATGACCTCAAAATAAAAACCCATAATTAATAATTATGGAAAGTAAAAGTGGTATGTTTTCAACTATGGTTTTGTAATACAAAGTGCACTTGTTTGTTGCAGTAATTTAGCTTTAGAAAAATGTATAAATCTAGATTGTATAATGTAAACGTGTTATTTTCAGAGGTAATATCCCTGGCAGAGACATCAGTAAGGGTGAAGTCATTGCTAACTACATCCAACCATTCCCAGCCCGGGGAACAGGCTTCCAACGTTTGATTTTCATCTTGTACAAACAAACTGAGAAAATCAACTATTCTTCTCTTACACTACCATCTAATAAGTAAGTGTGTTGTGTATTAGTTCTTTTATTTCATTACATACAAATGGCTAGTACAGGGTGCGGCAGCATAACTTCCTTTTTTAAAATGCGCGCCATTCAGTTAGTTGATGTCATAGCGGAGCGCTAGTGGTCTCATTCAAGAGGGGGTACTGTAAAGTTTTGTCCCGACACGGTTCAGTCGCCATCCTGCGTTGGAATAGTGAGGAGCATGCCTTTGCCGTTGAGGCCTACTTTTCAAGCGGATGTTCGGTTATTGCAACACAGCGTGCATTTTGGAATCGCTTTAATTTAGCCCCGTTGGCTCCCGTCCCAGACCGCAAATCAATTGTTACATTTAGACAAACTGCAAGTGCGACAAAACGAAGAACTGGAGTCCCTCGGCCCGTTAGATCACCTGAGAACATCGATGAAGCAGTGAGAGCATCAATGTTGCGATCACCACAGCGTTCTGCGCGCAAACACGCATCTGCCCTTGGACTATCCGATCGTTCTGTGAGAAGAATTCTTCGTGATGATCTTCATTTTCATCCCTATAAGATGGCGATAGTGCAGGAACTTTCAGAACGTGACTTCAATTCTCGGATGAACTCGTGTGAGCTTCTTCTTGATGTCGTTCCCGAGGGTGCTATTGTTTTTTTTTTAGCGATGAAGCCCATTTTCATTTGTGTGGGTCGGTTAACAAACAAAACATGCGCTACTGGGCTGACATCAACCCTCAAGAATTGCATCAAAGGCCTTTGCATTCACCGAAAGTCACAGTGTGGTGTGCAATTTCCTCAGCTGGAATTATTGGTCCCTGGTTTTTTTGAGGAAAATGAGGTTAGTGACAGTGACTTCGGACCGGTATGTTAACATGGTACAGAATTTTTTTTTCCCCACGTCTAGAAGATTTGGATTTGGGGGACACTTGGTTCCAACAAGACGGTGCAACAGCACACACTTCGAGAGCATTGATGGCTGTTTTGAGGGAAAACTTTCCAGAGCGCCTTATCTCAGTTAGAGGCGATTTGGAATGGCCAGCACGCTCTCCCGATCTGTCACCTTGTTGTGACAGATGTGATTTTTTTCTATGGGGTTTTTTGAAATCCCATGTTTATGTGAACCGTCCAAGAACCCTACAAGATTTGAAGACCAACATCCCAGAAGAAATTGCTAACATAACACCTGCTACGCTAACAACAGTCATGACAAACGCCAGAAATCGGCTTACGCAATGTATGGAGAATGGGGGACGTCACCTAACAGATTTGATCTTCAAAACAATGTAAATAAAACCTTTAGATATGTACCTACATTATAAAAACTAAATAAATATTTTCTGTTGCATACAATAGTTTTTATTGAGTTTTGAAAAAAGGAAGTTATGCTGCCGCACCCTGTATATAAAGCTGCACTTTAACCCAGTAAAATTAATTAAAAAAAAAGTTTTGTTTACTTGTTACTAGTACTGTTAGTAATTCTTAAAAAAAACAAAATTAGTATTATCTTTAAATTGTTAATTTAGTAAAAAGTAATCTTAACTCGCTCAAAAGCTTGTTAAAATAATCTCATTAACCCTTTGAGGACTGCCGGAGGATTGCTGATCTATCAGCTGCATTGATTTTTTATGGAAGAGACCAAGAGCCGTCCAACTGCTCTTATTTGTTTAACAACTTTGAATGCAGATCTCATAATTTACGGAGCACAAAATCTTCCGAAGAATGGATGTAATTTTACAGAATTGATGTTTCTCATTATGCGATCACTAATTTTACGTTGTAATTGCATATTTAGTAATTTTACGTCAATTATGCTGTTAGTAACATTATTTTTCACTTTAAAACGCGAGATGAATTTCTACGAAAGCTTTTTTTAAGTTTTTGTCCGATAAGACGACTGCTCAGGCTGACAATTAATTCACAAAATTATTAAATTTAGTAAAATTGTACCTATATGTCATTATACTATGTGTTTTGTGTATAATTGTAAATAAACATTTACAAATTTTGTACAAGAAATTATTTACTTTCTGTGCATAAAAAGATTACCGTATCTGTAAATTGCTTACTTTTTCTATTTTCAGAGCTTGTAAGTAAAATATTGTCATCATATTCATTTTCTTATTTTAGAATATAGCTTAATAAACTTTCAGTTTTGTTCTGAATGGAATTGTAAACAAAGTGAATCAGTTTCCGATAGTAAAATTATTTTTTCCATTCTAAAAGTGCTCAAACTATATATTTAAATTAATTTTACTTGTTTCTATAACTTAAAAAATATTTAAGTTACTGTAAATTCACATTAGGGGCCGTTCAAGTATTACGTAAGCAGATTTATTGCAATTATTTACCCCCCCATCCCCCTTGTCAGCAAAAGTAAGCAAAGCTCTTACCCCCTCCCCCCATGCTTACGTAAACATTTGTCAATTAATGTATTGTTTTTTTAATTTTATAACGTTATAATTATAATTTGAAAAATAAGAAAATAGATTTAGGATAGAGATTATATTTTACTGAAACGGTATTCAACATAGAGTAAAGGACAAAAATATTATATCTTACTAACATAACAAACATTATTTTAAATTTTTGGTACATATATTAAATTCAAATTAACAGTCTTCAGTCCATGAAACCCGAATCCATGATTCTAAGTTTTCGATGACATTGGATTGCTTCGATTGCTGCTCAGTGTTGTGAGTCTGCTCGCTTTCATCCGATTTTGGAATGTCTACGTCATTCTCATCGAGCCATTCAACATCATGGTGCTCTAAATTTTGAATAATGCACATAAGTTCATTAGCACGACGAGCAGCGACTCTTACAGGTCTAACTTTCCTATCAGTGTGCGTGTTTACTTTCTTATGGATCTTTTCGATGTGACGATTTAGTGACTTGACGGAAGCATGATAAAGACCACACGTTTTGCATGTTCGACTTGATAGCCTCAATTGTACCGTCGGACAAAAATAATCGTATGGCATTTGCAGGAAATCTTTGAGTGAAGCACTTAAGCGTAGAGCTAAATTGACTGGAAGATTAAGAAATTGCCCTCCTTCATCTAAAACCAAGTCATCAACTGTTTGTTTTACTTTTACAGGTGGTGGAAGAAACCTGTTGTCTAGTAATCTAAATAGGCCACTTCTTGGACGACAGCATTCTGTATTTCTACATTTTACAATTTGGAGCAAGTATTGGCTTTCACGCACATGTTCTGAATACCATTTAATGTCTGGAAAATCAGGAAGATCTTGTTCACCTGCCCCAACATATTTTGCATTAACATTATAGCCATCAATTTCCATTGAACTCCATACTTCAGCTAATACATTTCCTGCAAATTCGAAATTAGATCTTTCTAAATGTTCATCAATTGTAACGCCACGTTCATCCAAATGAGACCCAAAATGGTCATGAGGCAATATTAAACCAGCCAGTTCCCGACTAAGAGGAGCCATTCTGCGCTCTACTCTGTTATACACACTTCTTCCGGGAGCATTGGTAGCTAAAAACAATGCATCGAGATCATGTCGCTTAAAGTGTTGTATAGCAAACCCTATGACTTTTTGATAACGCAGATTTTCATCTGGCCCTCCATAAACCGTCATGATTACCACTGGTTTTACTAGTCCATGGTCAGTTTTAGCTAATGGTCGAAACTCTTCAAGTTCGAGAAGCGTCTCGAAATCCTGAGCATGAGTATTAGCAGTAGATGAACTATGCTTTCCACTTCGAATAGCGATGTATGTTGGTCCAGAATATCCAACGGCTTGCGGTTGTCCTAGCATATTGGAAGTGATTTTGATACCAGCATAAACAGATGGTATTAATTTATGACGCTTAGCGATTACCCAATCGTGATCAGGCAATTTTATTCTATATTCCATGTGCATTAGAAGAGGTGCTTGCTTATTTGCCGCAGTTACGCCAATAGGGACTCGAGCTTTATCATCTTGAGATATGAAAAATACTTGATCTGGTCCTAGTATGGATGCTATGTTCTCTAAATAATGCATTGATGTTTCAGCGAACTTGCTATCTAAGTGGCTCTTGTGGTGATCAGTTTGAGCCTGAATGAGCTTAACAGGGACTGTCGATACATGTCTTCGTCCCTCTGCAGAACTAGATTTTCTGGGAATCAAACGAAGATATGTCCCACTGCGACTAATGTCAAATCCCATTTTACGTAATTCTTGTGTGAGTTCATCAAGAGTTTTTACGCTGCGAATTGATTCCGTTCGTCTTCTATCATCTGCTGCACTCCCAAATAAAGCTATATCCGCGATTGTTTTCAATAGTAAAGGTTGATTGCTTTCAAGATTAGGACGTCCCACTGAATCCCTTAGAGATAGTCTTTTTTTCATTTCTGGATTTTCATGACAAATATCTTCTAACTTTTTTTTCATACCATCCCTGTGTTTCTTCTGGGCAACTGCGTTTTGAACCTTCCTGTTTAAAGACTGTTTTGCTGTTTTTATTTCCTCGCGCAACTTAATGATCTGTTTATCAACTTCAGCACGGCTTGGCATAGTATCTTTGGCAGAATACAAAGCATTCAGATTTTTTTCGAGTAAAGCAATCTTATTTTTCATATCTTCCTGAGAAGGTTTTGGTCTCTGTGTATCTGCATTTTTATTAATTTCGCATTGCTGTTGTGATTCATTACCGGTTTTTATTTTATCTTCTTCCTGTTTTTTAATATTTGAAGCTGGCTGTGTAATTTGTGTTTTTTCTGCAGGTTTACAGGTTGCCTAAAAATAAAAACTTTCTATGGGTTCTGCTAAAGATTCTCTTATTAAGCTACATAAATACAACGTATGGCAATATATATGGTAAATACAAAACCCTATGGCTTTAAATCTAATATCTTTAAACGAGCAATTCGTTCCGGTCACAAAATACAGGGTGTTATACTCTATTCAAGTAGGTATTTAACCCTGCAACTGGCTTTAAGCGATTATCGACGCATTAACTACAGTTTCAAAATGGCACTAAGCTATTTTCGACGCATTAACTATGTCGTAATATGATCTCTCACAGCAAGTCTATTTTTACTTTGTTTGAAGTAAAACATACGTAAATATAAAGATAAAGATTCAAGGTTTCATATTATATCATAAAACGCTCTATAGTTAAGTTAAATCTTTCATTATAAAATTCTAAACTTGGATGTTCGCATTTCCGATCGCCATTTGTTTGCGTAATTTCCGAACACGCTGCTAAAATTACCGTATGTTTGTAAAAATTCCCTGTCGTGAGTTTACGTTCTACACGATCGTAAGTGTCGTCATTGAAAACAGTGTATTCTTGGCTTTCAGAAACATCTTTTCAATAGCCAGTAGGAAAATAAATGTTTATAAAATAAGCGTTTGAAAAGCTCGTGTTTTGTAAAATCTCAAAATGCCTAATGCGTCGAAAATAGCTTCATTAAATTTTGTTATTTTTTTTACTTTATCGTTGTCTGTAAATAGTGAAAATCATATCAAAACAAAGAAGAAGAATTGCTCTAAGCAACAGTATAATAGACAACGAAGACTATGAACTAGTATTTTATTTTTGTTCTGTTGCGCAATCACCGACTCAGCCAGTAGAGAAGAACAACGCATCGCATGGTTGCCGTGTTGATTTCTTTGTTGTTATTACATCATTGCCGGTATTAGTGTATTGCTTGCTATTTATTTGGATATTTTAGACTTCTCGTTATTTAGTGTGTATAAATAAAAGTTTGTTTATTGTTTTTGTTTTTAATTAGTGAAGTGAAAAATGTAGAGGTTAGGTTAAGTTTTAGCGAATAGGTTGGATTTTTGTGAAACTGAAAATAAGCCTATGTTCACGTAGGTTCAGTGTTTTATTATTTTGTAGACAATTTAATTTTAATTAAAATAAAATTTTGATTTAAATTTATGCAAAGGTATTTATTATAAAAGTAATTTTTTTTTTACTTTTTCTGAAGGTATTAGCGTTTTATTTCTATGACCATCGCTTGTTTTATTTTTTTAACAAAAAAATAATAGAGATAATAATACATTGTTGTACATTTTTGTAAACTTCAATAAACGTTCTATCTTTATAAATAATATTTGGATGAAAAGAAAATTGTTATCTAAAAAAGTTAGGCATTTATTTCACAATTTTGACTTTTGTAAAAATAGAAAAAAAATTTGTTGCCATATAAAAATATCTTATACAATGTAAACTTCTATAAATATCATATTTTTCTCTTCTACATATATTTATCTCTTAGAAAAATATTTGTTCATCCAATAGATTCCAAAATGTCACAATGGTATACATAATAGTGCTATACAAACTTTTTCCGGATTTTGTAATTTTTATAGATATATTATCCAAAAGTACCAATAAACTTCTTTTACCTAAATATTTTTTTGTAATTTGTAATTGAGGTATATAAGAAAACTTTTGTATATTTTAGAATTATTCTAAAAACTTTCATATTACCTGAGAGGGTGCTATACATTTTGAGAAAAATTTATTCTTTACTAATATTTTTACGTTAATCTGTAAAAAAATAAAAATATATTCAATGATTCAAACTTTAATATTTTTTTTGGGAAACTGCATTTATTTCTAAAGACATTGATGTTTTTAAAATGTTTGTATCTTAAAAAATAGATGAGCAGTGATTAAAATACAAAACCCTTACAAAATCACCAAAAAGTGCCTGCCATTTTGGGAAAAATGATGGCCAGTTCCAGGGTTAAAAGAATGTAAACAATCTTGATATGTCTTTTTATTGAAATATGCAATTATAAAATCAGATATTTGTAAAGGTGCGTACAGACATCGCGAGGCTTGCGCCGCGAATGGTTCGTCTCGCATACATCAACCTAAGGCATGCTACGGCACATGTATACGTGCGAACCATTCGCGGCGCACGCCTCGCGATGTCTGTACGCACCTTTATGTACTTACAGAAAAGCAATTTTAATATTTGTTGAGTTTTTAAATGAATTACAACAGATTTTACACAGTTTACAATTTTAAACCACATATTTCAATAAAAAGACATATAAAGATTGTTTACATTCTGTTAAATTTACCTATTTGAATAGAGTATAGTTTTCTGTAGGTATATATATATATATATATATATATATATATATATATATGTATAAAACTAACATCCTGTATTTTGTGACCAATTGACGGAATCAATTATAAGAAATAAATCTATATAATGAATATTACCTCTATACTTTAAGATAGGCCATAATATTTTCTAATTAGCAAAGAGAAACTTTTTGGCGATTTCTAATATTTCTAGTAGGTATTCATAGGTACCTAAAATGATTTCGTCACTCACCTTAGAAAAAAAATGTAGTAGATTGGATTTATTCTTAGTCGCCGCTTGCAATTCTTCTTCGATTCTCTTAGATACAATAATATCTAGTTTCTTGTCGGATTTTGCTTGTAATTTGTAATTTCGCCACACTTCATTAACTAACTTTTGTACATTTTGTACTTTCGTACTTGTATGAGATTTTTTAAAACTTTCAAACAATTTTTGGTATAACTTGGATTTGTCTATTTGAAACGACATCTTATTTAAACGTTAAACTTTGGCTAATGGAATGAATGGTAACACAAATGTTAACTTGCTTTACTATGCTTACAATACGTCTACTCGCTATAGCATCCAAACGAAACAATACACTGATAGAGGAAATTTAGACAAGTGAACAGCGCGCGGTAATTCCCTTACTCGGTTCTAACGCGAGTAGGGGAATTACCGCGCACTGTTCACTAAACGTATGTATTACTTGCGGGAATCCCCGAAAATGCGTTTCGTTTTCAAGCAAAGACGATGTGTGGGTTGCCATTTGTGTAAAAAAGAAAATAACTACCGATGACGTAATCATCATCTAGACTCCCCTACCCCCCATGTCATCCAAAATAAGCAAAGCAAAGACCCCCCCACCCCCCCATAGTGCTTACGTAATACTTGAACGGCCCCTTAGGCATAAATATATTACAAATACTGTTTCATAACACAAAGTAACATTAAAATATTGCACTTTTAACCCTTTTAACCCCGGCCATTAAATCAAGTGAGGTGCCAGGAATCCCAAGCCATTTTCAGACAAAATGTAAGGGTTTTGTAAAAAATTCATAACTCAGTTATTTTTTAAGATATTTAGGTAATTATTTTTTTGTTTTACTTCTTTATACATGTAGCTTACAGAAATATACAAATAAAATTATTATTTTGAAAGTAATTATTTTTACATACATATACATATATAAAAAATAAATAAAAATGAAAAAAATTTCAAGTTTGATCATGGAAACCATATAGATAAAAAAATATTTGACATAAAAATACCCATTTACTTTATGATATATTTAATCCTTAATAAAAGGAAACAAAAATCATAGGCCTACCTTATTTACAAGTGGAGTAACATCAATTTTTGTTTAGCCGTGTAAATTTTTCTTTTTGCCATTTTTGGGCAAGGCAATGTAACAAGACCTTTGAAATTCACAGTACTTAAAATAAACATAAAACCAAAGTTATTTCTGAAAAATAACTAAAACTGTTCATAATATAAATTTAAAAAAAGTTTTAAAACAATATTTACATTACTACAAAATGATCACTAAAATCGTCGTCACTAATCATATCCACACCATTTGCAACTAGGTTACTAATTAGTGTATTTTCACTTACGGGAGACTTTGAACGATGTCTTTTACTCATTTTGAAATAAAAAAAATAATAAACTAAACATTAACTGCCGTACTTTACACTGCTTTAACCTAAAACTGTGAAGAAAACGGAATATTCACAACCACGTGATATACAGCTGTCTGCAACAAGCGTGAGCAGTCAGTCGAGACGAATTGCAATTGCTCAGTCACAGACTGACAAAATACGAAGTCAAACCATTACAAACTAATATATTTCGATGCAAAATATCTTTGTGCACAAGTCTGTGAAATTTCAAAGCATTTGGTGAAATAGGTGGCCAGTAAAGTAATAAAAAGTGCACGTCCGTACTATACGGACGTCGGGAGTTGACGCCATTTTTACGACGTCCGTATAGTACGGACGTCGGGGTTAAAAGGGTTAAATAGCATTTTTAATGCCTACTGATATTTAATCCCCATGAATTATGTTCAATTCAAAATTTTTAGTGAAAAAACTTACAAGTTATAACAAATATTACCACAGTTATGATTTTTCCAAACTGTCTGCAAAACAGCTATTTTAGCTACAAGTATTTTTTGCATGTCTCTTTTAATTATAGAATACTTATTTTTGATACTGCAAAAAACACTTAAAAATATTGGCCCTCAAAGTGTTAAGGCCTTTAAAATTATATTTTATAATTATAATATTTATGCTTCAGTTTAAGATATTTTATGAAAAAGTCTTTATTTCTTCTCATGTTCATAATTAATTTTAAAATCAATAATAATTTTGTGTGTGTCATATGATCTGACATAGGTAACATTACTGAATTAATAAAGATGATTCGCTCGATCCATCATCTGAGGCAATCCTCATTCCACAGTGATCAGATTGTATCTCTGTCCAGTCAGTCTTTGAATCACAACTAACTCATCTCCTGGTCCTGGTAGACATAGGTAACATTACTGAATTAATAAAGATGATTCGCTCGATCCATCATCTGAGGCAATCCTCATTCCACAGTGACCAGATTGTATCTCTGTCCAGTCAGTCTTTGAATCACAACTAACTCATCTCCTGGTCCTGGTAGACATAGGTAACATTACTGAATTAATAAAGATGATTCGCTCGATCCATCATCTGAGGCAATCCTCATTCCACTGTGACCAAATTGTATCTCTGTCCAGTCAGTCTTTGAATCACAACTAACTCATCTCCTGGTCCTGGTAGACATAGGTAACATTACTGAATTAATAAAGACGATTCACTCGATCCATCATCTGAGGCAATCCTCATTCCACTGTGACCAAATTGTATCTCTGTCCAGTCAGTCTTTGAATCACAACTAACTCATCTCCTGGTCCTGGTAAAAGAAATTATGTAAATTGTAAAATGATTTATTTTTTTAAACAAATTTACAATATCATGTAATAATTTACCTGTGAATAATAAAAACAATTAGAAGTGCTTTAGTTCATGGTAATCTGCAAAACATGGAACGACGCAAAGCGCAACATCACAGTCCTTACATATTTATCGAGATTCTATCTGATGTTAATTGTCATAACAAATGAAGCGTAATGTTGGAGAAGTGACCGATAGATAGCAGCAAACATCAAATATTACGTTCTGATCGGACACGGCACCAACACAATGCGCCAGATGTTGGAAAAATAACAATCGCGTAGACGCGTGAGTAGCAGTGACGGCACGATTACCGACATCATGTCAATGCGTTTACAGCAGTTAAGAGGTTAAGAAGAATCCATGTGCTGAAGTAAATAATCAAGAAATATGTCCCAGCAAAGAAGAATCACTGCTTTATTTACTCACAGTGTCATTCCTGCAATTGCCTGACAGAAGGTTGTTGAATGTTGTTAATATTCAACAAAATAAACCAATTTGAATAAGGAAAGAAAATAAATTTCATTAAAATTAACTAAAAAACTTCATTTTATTTACTTATTTTACACCCTTTATATAGCAAGTATCCGTTTAGATACATTGTCCTTACTCTCATCTTAGTGTAAAGAGTTAAACTAGTTAGCACAATAACTGGACAACATTTACATAGCAAGTATCCATTTAGATACATCTTCCTGATTCTCATCTTAGTGTGTAGAATAGAATAGAATATAAACATTTTTATTTCCAAAAACATATACACATTGATATTTAGATTTATTTACATTTGATAAATAGTAAATTACCCTTTTACTAAGTGGCGATAAAATAAAACAATTTAATTTTAAGTATAGTAGTTGGATAATATTATTTATATAATTTAAGTAAACTATTTATTACATATTAACATATATTATAAAATGGAAATTAGCCTACATGGGCAAGCAGCCTGTGCGTAGGCTAGAGTCGTACTAAAATAGTGTGACATACTATTACTACAAAGTAAAGAGTTAAACTAGTTAGCACAATAACTGGTCAGCATTTACATAGCAAGTATCCATTTAGATACATCGTCCTTACTCTCATCTTAGTGTGTGACACACTATTACTACAAAGTAAAGAGTTAACCCATTGCGGATCGTATTGTTTTGGCGCGCGGGGCACCAGCGGGCACGAATTAATTTACGGTCAGTGGCCAAACGAACAGCAATGGTGCGCCACATCGTATCGCTCGCTATTGTATACTAGAATATTCAGCTGTGAAGGTATTCGTTCAGATGGAACATGGGCCTGCTGGGGTATCCGTGATGTAGGAACGATAACACGCGATCAAGGTTCCGGGGTGGCAGGGATGATGTCTGATTCATAGTCTAAATAAAGCGGCTCGGGCGAAGTGATTACAACATCCGGGCCATTGTCTAGACTAAACCCGCCAATATGTACGTCTGCGTCGTTTAGTTGTGTCACTAACCTCAAAGGTATTATACGAGTAATAACAACTGAGGAAAACACCCAATCAAGAGTGCTAAAAAGCAGAGAGTAAACTCATATGAATGGTTTTTCAACTTCGACATACAACTGCGATCTGTAGGATATTTATAAAACTGGTGAAAACACTAAACGTAGACCGTTGTTAAACACACTTAGTTGACAAGTGAAGACGATCGCCCGATCTATCAGACATTAAAAGAACTATTTGGAGGGAAACTTAAAAGTAGACTGCTTTTGCAACCTGAGCTCGTCATCGTGCCGTTAGGCCCAGCCGCTGCGTGACGAGCCCAGCTCGTCAGTGATCCGCAATGGGTTGAACTAGTTAGCACAATAACTGGTCAACATTTACATAGCAAGTATCCATTTATATACATATTCCTTACTATCATCTTAGTGTGTGACACACTATTACTACAAAGTAAAGAGTTAAACTAGTTAGCACAATAACTGGTCAACATTTACATAGCAAGTATCCATTTATATACATATTCCTGACTATCATCTTAGTGTGAGACACACAATTACTACAAAGTAAAGAGAAACTAGTTAGCACAATAACTGGTCAACATTTACATAGCAAGTATCCATTTAGATACATCTTCCTGACTCTCATCTTAGTGTGACACACTATACGTTGCTAATAATTTCCTATAACTTAATATATACTTTGTTTACTGCATAAGAGCTTTTTTACAATATTGGGATAAATCATTTATACTCTATGGCTCAAATAATACTATTAACTTCTTGCATTTTTTTTGTATTGAACAAGTACGCACAAATTAATTTTATTCATAAAGAAAATTATTTTCTCATATTTACAGAAGTATTTATATCTTAATATTTCTTATTAAATCTGACAACTTTTGTAAATTTTGGATTTCCTTCAAAACATTTATGATTTAATAAAAATAATGCTTGAAAGTAGGACTTTGTAAAAAGTTTTGAAACATATCTTATTATGTCATGTTAACAGTTTTTTTTTATTTTGTACTTTTTATTTTATTTTACGTAGTGCTGAAAACAGGATAACTATGTTGAACATTTACCATTGCACAGGTCTAGAGTGAAATGGGTAATTTAAAAGTTCAACCCAGTATTTATACCTAATAACAGTTGTGCTTTATAGGGTTGATATGAAGAATCGGACATTTAAAACGTACGATTTCTACCGAAATCACCAAGATCAATTGACACCAACAGGGCTTGCATTCTGTCAGGTAGACTGGGATCTGTCTGTGTCGCACTTCTTCCACACAGTTATGGACATGGATGAACCAGTGTACGAGTACGACTTTAATCCCCCTTATCATCCCAAGCAGAAAATGTTCCCTATAAGGCAGCCCTTCAATCTGTAAGTTAGCGTATCTTTGTAAGATGAAATCATTACACTATTACATTAAGTTACACTATTTTATTTCAAGGTTAAATGGAAGTTTTTAGTTATATGGAGAAATCGTATAACATGTTTGCTTGTGATGGTTTTGTAGAGGTGTGCAAGTAATCACCAGGAATACATAATTTTCATCTGCATACAGGATGATAAAAATATTTCTAAATCCATACAAACTTTTTAGAAATTTCTAAATTTTTAAAGCATGCTTCCAGTACACACAACATTTTTCAAATAGCAACTCTTTATGTAGGGCCTACATCACTGAAGAAGGGAAAAAATAGATTTGTCATAAGTCAAAGGTCTTTATCTATTTTCTAGGTATTCGAGGGAAAGATTTCATGGTAAATGTACAAAAATAGTCCTATTTAGTTATTAATAAAAGAATAAATTCAAAATACTCAGTGTTGTTATTAGTTATAAAAATAAAATACCAGATAATTCGCTATTACGATTTGTTTTCATCACCAATAGTGACTGAAAACAGTTATGATTATGGTATGTCTTTTTGTTCTTGTAGTTTTATATAAACCCTAAAAGGGTAATTTCATACCCGAATACGTTATCTATGTTAACCCTTTGCACGCCGGCCCATTTTCAATAAGTACGTGCCTAAAGAGCCAAGGCAAATTTGAAGCTTGTTGCATGGGCATACATAATGTACCATAACTTTTTTATTTTTCAACATAATTTAATGATTCTTTCACTGTTGTTTATCTCATTACACATTAATTTGGAATGTGTATATATTTATGTACATTATTAGCATAAATGTACATGTATTTGAAAATCCTCTTGACACAAAAAAATTTTAACAAAAAAAATTTTTTTGTGACTACAATAAGTGGTCAAGAAACACATATTTTGTAAAAAAGTAACACGTACCAGTAAACTATATTTAATAACCTATTAGTGTACAGAATTTGAAAAGCTTACCTTATGTGGAAGTATGTTTTTTGTTTTTTTCCAAAAATCTTGTACGTATAATCAGATATGATGTTGGTGTAAACTAATAGCACTGTAGCATATATAATAAGTTAAAAAACTGAAAATTGCACACATACACAATATTACTTGTCTTTTTGTCCTTTCTAACCAAAAAACTAACACTAATAGTCATATTTACATTATTTACAAGTAGGTTAAAATGTCGTAACACCGGTGCTGTCCAAAACAGAGAGGATGAATACCTCTCTGACAATTTTTACATATCAATTTAGATTTCTTTCTAGGACCTCCACTTGCAGTGCTAATTTTACTACACACACAACAGTTTCTTTCTTTATTTCCAGGTAAGTGTTCCATACCAAAACCATTCACTCCATTTCCACCGGCCATATTTCGGGGTTGATTGTTTGTGTCTAGCCATTCTTGGGATATGTCTTCAATTATGCTTATTGTAAACTGAAGCCTTGACAACTGCTTCCCAGTGCAATTCTCTTTGTACAGTATGTAACAATTCAAAATCATGCGGGCAAATACATTGAAAGTAACCTTTTTCCAATATTTGAGTGTTCTTCGCTCATCCAGGTAACAGTACAACATCTGATCTGATCCATCTACTCCTTCCATGTACTTATTGTACTGATCAATCATGTCAGGTTTCATTTGTATTTCGTCTCCATTGTATCTCTTTTTTACCTTTTCCACAGATTTTACTGTACCTTTTGTGGAGAGAAGGATTACAGGTTTCTTTTGAGATTTTTTGTCCCTATAGGCTAACATAAGTAAGTTATCATTTCTCATGTACATCTCTTGACCAACGTTCAACTTTGCCTTTATTTGATCAGGAATCCCCTTCCTATTTCTTCTAATAGTCCCGGTTATATAAGTTGATTTGCTAAATAAATATTTAGCTAATGAAATGGAACTGAAAAAATTGTCTACAAACAAGTGGTAGCCTTTCCCTAAGTATTGTCCGATGCTCAGTAGCCTTGTAACAACTCTATAAGCAAGTCCATGTTCAGAGTGTCCATCCTCATCCCTTTTACCCTTGTAGCATGTAAATCCTAGGCAATACTTAGAAATAGAATCACATATCATCCACAACTTGATACCCCATTTATGGTGGTGTTTATTGGGGAGATATTGTAGTAGCTGTGAATGACTTTTTGTTCCAACAAGACTTTCATCGATAGAAAGTTCTCTATGTGGAGTATAATAAGTCATGAACAGTCTATTGACATGTTCTAACAATGGTTGAAACTTTCCAGCAGGATCATACCCAGGTTCACCAGTTTTAGGGAGGATACGGTTATCAACTAAATGAAAAAATTGGAGGATGGCTTCAAAACGGTTTCGGCTGAACATCTCACGAAACCAAGGACTTGACTGCGACTTTAGTGTTGACCAATAAATGTCTATTGTCGGTTTCTTATTGAGCCCCATATTCAAGATGACGGCTAAAAATGCCCTAATTTCTGCAAGTGAAACAGGTCGCCAATTATGCATTCTAGCACTAGGTGACAAATTTGGGTGGTTTTGCATGTAGTCATTGGCATAGCGATTAGTCTCAGTAACAATGGTTTGGAGTAAATTTAGAGTAAAAAATAAATTAAAATATTGAATTGGCTTTGCATCACCTTGAGGACAATGTTTTGGGCCAGGTATTTCAGTGAAAACAAAGTTTCAGGGTCCCCACCCAACCGTGAAAACCGTGAAACCGGGAATAAGCCGTGAATTTCGTTCACCGTGAAAAAACCTTAAATAAGCCGTGAATTTTGTTTACATACCGTGAAAATCTCTACAACTTTTGAATAAATAAAATCAACACGGGTCGTCGTCAGACGATCATATGGGAAAGTTGACCTTCGCTATTGCAAAGTAAAAAGTAGCACGCAATGTAGGGGATAGACCACGAAGTTTGACAGGTGCTGCTATCTGAGCGATTGTACTGATAATATGGTTTATAAACAAAATAAATGAGGAAAAGGAAGGGCCGGTGGGAGATGACGCTTCCGGCTCAAATCACGTGAGGCCTGTCTTTGTCTGTCGCCAGGTTCCGGGCCTTGGCTACGCTACGCGGCTGTAAACAAGGCATTCTCTGATTGAACGCGAGATTAATAACACAATTTAATTACTTGATAGATTGTCGTTTAATGTAAACACTTTTCGTATTGGAGTTTTATTGTATCAGATATAGTCTATTATTGTTTTCATAAAATAAAAAAAGTATACAAATCCTTAATCTAATGTAAGGAATTTAAATTACATTTTAACTTAATTTCATTCTATTAAATCCCTTATTTTATTTAAATATTAATGAGAAAAATGCTATTCAGTACGATATCTATATCGTTGTGTGTAATGACTGTTAACACAATGTAATAATTATAAAAAATTTTAATTTATGGTGGACAATAAATTGAATTAATTTAGGGTCTTGCGTAAATAAATAGTATAATAATGTGACGGAGCAGAACCTACACGACACATATCAATTAACGCAGCGAGACCATAACTTTATAGGCCTATATAACTGTTTTTAATTACCAGTAAGGTCGTTTGAGAAAACAATTTTATTTTTCATCTCTTTAGATATTAAATGGTAGTGATATGCGTTTTCTTTATCAATAATATTTTTTATGATTCCTAAGCTGCATGGATATTACGAGTGTACACGGTTTAAATCTCTTATGGTGAATGTGTGTTTAAATTGTATAATGTATTAGTAAAATATTGCAAATGAAACGTCATGTTATAAAAACGTTAGAAAAAAAACCATTGCATTTTTCTAACCAGGAAACAACAAACGTCAAGTAACTTTGTAGTGTTAAGCTTTATTACTACAAAACTACAAATCGAGGAAGTCGTCCAAGTATAATTTTGTCGGGTTCCATACGACTACGTTAACGCTATTAATCATTTCATGCAGATGAAAAATATATCGTAGTACAAGGTTCATTTATTGTAATGTGGTGCAGCGATGTTATGGTAAAAATAACCTTTGTTGTCTACTGTCAATGAGAGTGGAAGGGGAGGGGTATATCGTGTACTCCACTCCCCCATCCTCGGACAACAGCTGGTTTCATGTCTCAACATGAAAGATTTGTTTCCCCAGCTCGACACTCCAATCTTATTTCTTATTGTGAGAATTGATATAAAGATTTAAAGCTTTTCATTCAACTCATTCTGACACTTTCTCACGGAAATTCTTCTGTTGAAAGAGGCTTCTCTGTCAACAAACAGTGTATAGTTGAAAACTTGAAGGAGGAGAGTTTAGTCGCGTTGAGAAAAGTTTGTGACGGCGTATCAGCAGCAGGAGGATTGGAGGCAATGGAAATCACTAATGAATTAGTTCATGCTGCCAAAAATTCCCACGCCCACTACTCGGAGCACTTGGCAAAACAACGAGAAGAAATGAAAGACAAAATTAATTCTGAGAAAGAGAGGAAGCAAGCTGCAATAGAAAAAAAGAATTGGAAGCACAAAAATTCCAGGTTTTGTCCGACGTCAGGAAAAGGGCAGCTGAGTTAGACGATAAGATACAGGAACTTAGCAAAAAGTGCAAATCGTAATTCACTTTTATTCTAGACATTTTTATCAATTTCTTTATTTATGTGTACAAATATAATTTTTTTTTTTATAAACTGGTACCAAATAACTTTTCCTTATAACAAGTTGTATATAATTTTTATACATTTAACGTTTATATGTTATTTTAATTTCAATAAAATTGCCTTTTCTTATGTACTAATTAAAATGTGAACCTGTGATTATGTGAAAATTTTTCCTGTGGAAGAAATTGATCGAAATAATAATAATAATGCGTTAAACAAGAAAATAATTTAATAATCACGCAAGTGTACTTCATGGACTCAAACGAGTTAAGGCCATGTCACACTGCCGTGGCGTCGCGTCCGTCCATCCATAGTATGAACGTCCGCGTATGCCGCGACGGTCTCGAATCCCGTCAAACTACCAGACACGCGTCCGCGTCCGCGGCCAACGCCACTTCTTTCTAGGAGTTGCTTACGCATTTCAACTACTTTGAATTTGTTTAGTTATACACTGATAGTGGAATTAATAGTTTGTTATAGCTCTACAAAATTAATTTATTGTTCTGGAGCGTATTCATTAATAATTATAATCAAAATTATATTTTCATTATTACATGCAATACTATTTCTATTATGAACTTAGTGATTAGGGCATTCAATACTTTATATACCTCTTTAAAAAACTATTGATTTTTATGTATAAGATGCACTTGAAAGGATTATTTTGTAATTTTTGTGTTGGTGTTTTCAGTTTTGTAATAAGTCTTAATGTTTTTAAAATAAGGCCTATTTAATTTTGTTATAGATCAAACATAATATGAAAAATAACAAATAAAATGATTGCATATAAACATGACACCAGAGTATTCATTAACCCTAGAACTGGCGGTCATTTCATCCTGGAGTGTCGGGCTGTTTTAGAGCTTCGCGCAAGGGTTTTTTAAACAAATTATTAAAAATATAAAATAACAGGAGTAGGCAGTGGCAAGAGCGCGTGGTGCCCCGGTGAGGGAGTTGGGAAAGTGCTTTATGCGCATGCGCGAGTCTTCGTAGCATCGCCGACGTCGGCCAAGGATCGCTCCAGCCGCATAGCGCAGCAGACGGTGGCCGACGCGACGAACGTTGCGCCACGTCGGTTATGTCAGTGTGACTTGTCCTATTTGACAACATGGTTAGCGATTATTTTAAAAAATCCATCCGCAGATGGACGGACGCGACGCCACGGCAGTGTGACATGGCCTTTAGCCTTAGCCAACGTACGAATCCTGTCACCCTGCATCTTGTCTAACCTGTGTCAACAAAGTTCTCTTCAGATTTCAACAAACTTGTAAGTTAAAGAAAATTATGAGCTATGTGCATGCTAATTATATTGAAATTTGTCTTTGTCATTGCTTTGATGACTGTTATGATGATGTTTTGTAAAAATAATATGCCTTGTTATATTCATTATGTAGCAAATCGCACATAAAATCGGGCGCTCGCCGCTCATTGCTTGCGTCGTAACCGAAGCCTATTGTTATTTCGTTCTTTTAGACGTTTCCGTCAATTCCTGCACGATCAATGACATCGTTAGTCAAATGGGAAGAAGTTTTATATTGTATTTTAACCGCTCCGCCGCGTCTGTAGTGTTTACGTCTCAACTTCGCCCCTCTCCAACACGATTTTGTTTGTACCGGTAACGTTGTTCATGAAAACTTTCCGACCTTGAATTTTAATTTTTTTAACCGTGAATTAGCCGTGAATTTGAGTATTTAGATTGAGTGGGAACCCTGAAGTTTGTACTATTGCCAGGGTCATCATTTCCATTAGTTATTCTCCAATTACAGTCTTCAGGAATGGCTTGATTGCCTAATCGTGCTCTATTGTTGAGTTGATTTGTAATATTATTAGGCCTAGGGCTAGCTAAATTATTTGGATCGGCAACAAAAGTATCTGGCAGAATATGAGGAGGCCTACCCCTTGGTCTACCGCTAGGCCTACCTGTAGAAGTAGATGGTAACTGTTCTTCATCTGATGAATAGCCTAAATTATCCGACAGCACAAAGTCAGGGTCTTCATCGGTATCATCCAAAATATCACTAATATGTTCATCTTCACAAGAATCAGAATCTACAGTTGATTCCTCTGATTCTAAAATATTGTCTACATATTCATCGCCGAGATCGTCATCCACAACATTTACTCCCGCTTCATTTAGTCCACTAACTAAAGTATTTTCACTAACTGGTGACTTATTACGCCCTCGTTTACTCATTTTACAATATAAATATAAGTAATACACATAAAAAGTTCTTCAGAAAAACAATATAAGCAAACAAACATAAACGTAAACAGCACGATGCAGACGGCTTGTTACAGTATGGCACAGACTGATCGTCGGAACAGCTGCTACCACCAAAGTCAAAACAAATAATATAAATCAAAGCAAATAACTGTTCCAAATAGCATAAAACCACTTTTAACTTATGATTAAACTATTTAACTATCGAATAGTCGAATTTCAAATGATTTAAGTATTTTATAAGCCGACTATCGTAAATAAAACGAACGTACTAGTATAGCGGACGCTGGCCGTTTTCGCCAAAATGGCCGACGTCCGTGTAGAAGGTACGTTGGCGTGCAAAGGGTTAAATTCATTAACTACAAATGCAAAAATAAACATTAACTCTCTAAGTGGGAAGCGACGTCTTAGAAGTCGCTTCACATTGCCGCTTATTGCTAGGCAACCGATAATTATTTTTTACGCCTAGTTTGCACAGTTGCGTTCACCACTAAATTTCAAATACATTTCATATAGTATCATCAACATCACAATGAAATAATCAATGGTACTAACTGAAATAATCCTAAGTTTTCTCCCACGGTTATTTTTACAGACAATTATTACACAAAACTTCCATTGGCCCGTGAGTTGCTAAGTAAAAACACTTTTATAACAGGAACAATTAATAAAAACTCCAAAGAACTTGCTAAAAGTATTGTTAGTAGTGCTAATTTAGGGGTACAAGAGAGCATTTACTACAGGCAGGATGACATTCTTTTGGTAAAATACAAACAAAAAAAAAACCTGTTATACTGTTGACAACTGGCTGTCACGCAGAAGATGAATTGGTTACGAGCAAAAGTTTTATTGGTGTCCAGGGTGTAACTGCGGTATTCACCCTCTTTGTTACCCTAAACTCCAGCAATTTTATAGGCCTTACACAACAGGGAGGAAAATGCAAGCAACTTCTAGCGATTCTGACTAGAAAAAGTGTTTTTTCTAGATTCAGTTTTTCCAATATAACTTTTTCAGTGTTGTAAATAGAAAAATATTATTGAAGGTTTTTTGTTTAGAATTAAATTGTGAATAAAGATTGCATTTAACATAATCTCCTAGGAATGACATTTTTAAAGTTACAGAACGTAAAAATGAAAAGTTTGGTGGAGAAAAAAACGTTTTTTTTCGAACATTTGTGTGGATATCATAAAAAAAAAAAGGTTAAGGTATGTAAAAAATAACTATACTATGTTATTCTATAGTTTATTACGAAAAAATTTATATATAACAAGCATTGCTCATATTAGAATTTACATTTTATTTTAAAATTATAAGATAGTCCTGCTTGACTCTGAAAAATAGCCCGCCATTCCAGCAACATATTACTGCCACTTAGAGGGTTAAGGAATAGAGAAAAACTATAACAAACTGTAAAAATTGTTTTATCTTCATTATAAATTTAAAATGAAACAGCACACACCTAACATGGATATTTAAAAAGATGTTGGAAACTATCATTTCCAGTTTTATAAATTTTTGAAAAAGGTCTTGTATGTCATGGATACAAATACAAATACAAATAAATACAAATATTCTTTATTTTCAAATACATTAAGTATTGAAATGGCGTCAAATAAAATCATCACAAACAGTTGTTACAATTTCAAAAATAAGCTTTTCAAATGGCAATGTTCATTGTCTTCTTTCAATAAACTCGTTAAGTGAGTAAAAAGGATTGTTAATTAGCCAGTCAGTAAGAGTAGTCTTCAGTCTTCTCCCGGTGAGGCATCTCAATTCTTCAGGTAGAAGGTTGTGCAGCTTCATGCCCATGTAGGAGGGTTTCTTTTCATATAGGGAGAGATGGTGAACTGGTAGTTGGTAACGAGTACCGTGTCTAGTATTGTAGTCATGTAGGTGTCTATTCTGCGTCAGGGGTTGTCCAACAGCATACAAGATGACTTCTTTTACGTAGAGGTTTACTATTGGCATAATCTTCAGGGTTTTGAAGGCTTCTCTACAACTTTCTCTGTAGCCTAGCTCAGCTAAGGTTCTTACGGCCCTCTTTTGTAGAATCAAAACTTTCTGAAGATTACTTGCAGAAGTTCCTCCCCATATCATTAGGCCATACCTGATGTGAGTTTCAAACAAGGAATGGTAGGCAATTTTCGCAGTAGATATGTTGCTTATAGATTTTGTACGTTTGATCATATAAAGGGAGGAATTTAATTTGGGAGAGAAGATTGTCTACATGCTGTGACCAGGTAAATCCCTCATCAACAATGACTCCTAAATATTTAGCTTGGGTGTTTCTTTCCACGTCGGGTATTGTTGGTACTTCATCACATCTTCTCCCAAATGCGACTTGACTAGTTTTGTCTGGATTTACCACCAAGTCATTTGAGTGGCAGTACTGATAAGCCATGTTCAAGGCTGTGAATGATCTGATATCTAGATTGTCTTTTTGTCCACTCAAGAGCAAGGTGGTATCATCAGCGTACATTGAAACTGTACAAAATTTGTCCAGGTGTTCGGGTTATGTCATTTGTAAACAGTATAAATAATACTGGTCCCAAAACAGACCCCTGGGGCACTCCTCGATTTATAGGTAAAGGTCTTGATCTAGTTATTGCTGTGATTCCACTTGTTGCTTGTTTTATTTCTACTATTTGTTTTCGGTCTTTAAGATAGCTTTTAAACCACATCTTGGCTGTGCTCTTAATTCCTAATTTGTCTAATTTGTGTAATATGAGATCATGGCTCAAGCAGTCAAATGCTTTACTCAGGTCTAGGAAGAAACTAGTAACATGTTTTCCTTCCTCAAGGTTGTCAATTATGTAGTCAGCAAAAATCGGTCAGGGCGGTCATGGTTGATTTTCCCTTGATGAAACCATGTTGTCTCTCAGTTAATAAATTAAACTTCTCACAGTGGTCCAAAAGCCTTCTCAGGACAACTTTTTCTAAGATTTTAGAGAAAGTTGGCAATATTGATATTGGCCTGTAATTGCCAACTTCGGTTTTACTCCCCTTTTTATGTTTTGGGTAAACTTTTGCAAGTTTTAGGCTGATGGAAATTGACCTTGACTCAATGATTTGTTAATAATACTTGTGAGGGGGATGGTTAGTGATTCCTTACAATGTTTAAGTATTTTTGTGGAGATATTGTCGGTGGCTGCAGAAAGTTTTTTTGTTTGAGATTTTTTATAATATTTTGTATTTCTATTTGGCTTGCGTGTTGGTAGTTATGTAAGTCATGGCCGGTGTCCGAGGTTGTGTGTGGGTCTATGGATGGTTTAGGATTGTTTTTCAGCGTTCTCTCAGCGATGCTGGTAAAGAAGTGATTCATATGCTTTGCAATTTTATAGGGGTTATCTTCTACATGTCCATCAATTTCAAGCTTGAGTGTTTGTTGTATTACATTTTTTGTCTAGTCTTTCATCGTTTATTATCTTCCACAAGGCTTTAGATTTATTTTCTGCTCTATTTATGAAACTGGCTGATGCCTCTTGTCTTAATTTTCTCAGCCTCAAGTCATATTCTTTCTTAGCCTTTGCTAGATTGCGTTTATCTTCTTCATTATTTGTTTTCTCATATACTAGAAGTTTCTGAAGGAAGTTTTCTTTTAGCAAGTTTACCTGATGGTCTACAAAATGTTTTATTTGTCACCTTCTTTTTTCCTTCTAATTTTCTTTAATGGACATGCTTGATTGAGAGCCATGGTAACTATTGACATAAATTTAGTATATGCTTCTTCTGCAGTGTAAAGCATTGTGCACTTCATCCCAATTTTCTTGTAGCAGTAAAGCATTTAACATACTAAGGTTATTCTGGGAATAGTTTCGGCTCATTCCACTGTAATAGGTGTTTTCCTGATAAGTCCTTATTTGTGACGTACAAAGTTGTGCAGTATGGTCAGATAGGCCGCTGTGAAATACCTTACTTTCTACGTCTTCAAGTGGTAGATTTGTACAAACACAGTCAATTGAAGACCTTGTATTCGATGTAATCCTAGTAGGAGGTAGATTCAATCTATAAATGTTGTGACTGGCCAAAACATTATTAAGTTGTTTGTTTTCGTTGTCAGTCTTTAAGCAGTCAACATTGATGTCACCTAATAACAGAATGGGGTGATTTTCTGCTTTTGTTTTTTCCAACATTTCTGATATTAGACTCAGTGCTTGATGAAGGTTACCAGAAGGAGGTCTATAAATTCCAGTAATGTATAATGGTTTCTTGTTCAATGTTAGCTTAATCATTGCTGTTTCGCAGATTAATTCTTGACAGTATGCTGAAACAGGGATTGTCTCTGTCAGGTGGAATATGTTTTCGTCAACATATATTGCTGCTCCTCCTTTAGTATGGTTACTTCTACTAAAGTAGGTGGCAAGTGTGTAGCCAGAAATTTTGATATTTTTTAAAATGTCTTCTTTAAGTCCATGTTTCTGTGAGTATTAAGATCCTTGGCTGTACTTCTTCAAGAAGGTGGACTAATCTGTTAGTTTTATTCTTCAGTCCTTGGATATTCTGATGTAGAACAGTGATTTTTAGGTTAACTTGTTTGCAGGGTGATGGGGATTTACAAAGATCCTGGTTTTGTATTTTTGTTTTGAATTTGTGAATTGCCTTTGGATGTTTGCCTAAAAAATGTTTTTCTGGATGAACTCTATAAAAAGTACTTTGTCTAGGTGGTGAATAGTCATTTGGAAAATGTACCTGCGCTTCCAACAACTATCTTATTGCTATTTAGTACTGGAGTGTCTGGTGTTTTCAGTTTTTTGTGACGGGGTTTGTCTGGCTCCCCCACTCTTCTGTTCATGATGGTCAGGTATCGGGCCGGAACCCTGTGTCACAAGAGTCCTGGTCAGTTTTTGTGACGGGGTTTGTCTGGCTCCCCCACTCTTTTGTGCATGCTGGTCAGGTATCGGGCTGGAACCCTGTGTCGCAAGAGAGCTGATCAGTTTTTGTGACGGGGTTTGTCTGGCTCCCCCACTCATCTGTTCATGATGGTCAGGTATCGGGCCGGAACCCTGTGTCGCAAGAGAGCTGATCAGTTTTTGTGACGGGGTTTGTCTAGCTCCCCCACTCTTCTGTATAGTCTGGTCAGGCGTAATTAGATCAAATTCCGGTGTTTTGTGGTCTCTACACTTTTTTACTTGTAATGAAACACTAAAGTAATTTGATTTTCTAGTTTTGTCCTTATTGGGTAGTTTTTACTTTTTAGTTCTGAAACTGGCTTTAATTTAGTAAGACGAGCCTTCTGTGTCTTCCTTATATTCATTTCTTTGTTCTGGTCTTCTTGTCCCGTTATTGTATTCAGGACATCAGCCTTAAGGGCTGGCAGAGGGGCATAATTATTCATGACATAACTCGCAAGATCTGCCATGGACTGCTCCATATGGTCAAATTTTTCCAGGACAAGAGCTAGATCCAACAAAAGAAGCAGGATTAGGATTTGTCGATTGTGAGCTAACAAAGGTTGTTTGGGTTTCCATGTCTTTAAAAGTTTTAAAATTGTAACTATCAGTTTGCTCAGTCATTGTTTTCAATTTTGAGATGATTTTTTCTTGCTCGTCTATTTTATATAGGTAACCAGTGAGCATTTCTGATTGTTTTATGTCGTGTTCCTCAAAAATATTTTGTAAGTCAGATTTATCTTGTTTACATTTAATAAGCTCCTGCTCTACATCCTCCAACTTGTTTAGCAGGATTTCAATTTTCTGTATATGTTTAATTTCTATGGCTGAGAGTTCTTCAACTTTTGCTTCCATACTAAGTGAGTTGGCTTCAAGTAGAGAAATTCGACTATTTAGATAGTGGATGTTATTTTTCAGTTCATTATTCTCCTGTAGTAAGATTGTTCCGGCCTCTGCAGCTAGGGTCAGAGATTTTTCTAAGTCCTGATCTTCTAGCTTTTCATGGTCAATCAGTTTTAGATTTTACTTCGTCTAGTTTTAAGTCAGTCAGAGAGGGAGGGATAGAGGGAGTTGTGCTTCCAAAACTAACACATTGAGTAAAACTATTTTCAAGGCCTTGAAAAGAACGGTCTGGAGTGATTGGAGTTGTATTTAAATTTAAATTTGGATCACTATGTTCTTGATCAAGCTGTTGGTCTCTTCTACAGGTAATACATTGCCATTTTGCGATTTCAGAATCGGTCCATTTTTTTAAGCTTTTTTCTGGAATGTTTTTGGCATCCTGAGTGGTACCATTTTTTACATTTTCCTGTACATTTTATTCCTGAAAATCTGACACCTATATCACAATTGCCACAAGGATATTTTGTGGGCATTTTGTACAGCTAGGTTACAGAGTAGAGCAGGAGTACAGCTTAAGCTAGGTCAGTAAGTACACAGCTGCTAGCAGTTGTCAGCAGGTTGCGTAACAAGTGCTGAGCTGGTTGTAATGAGGTCAGGCGGTAGTAGGTCAGGTGTGGAATGTGAGATGTCAGAACAGTCAGCACTGCTTCCAGTGGTTACCATATGGTACCAGATTATTCCTACAAATGTTATTTTAAATGAAACAGAGCTTCTCCTTTGTCAGAAATAGTGTTGTTTAATATGTAAAATATACATATATTTTTTGTATTGTTAAGCTTGGTAATGGTTACTTAAGTGTTCTTTTGTTGATGTCATATGCTTAGGATTCTTGCAGTAAGTAAAGTTGTTGTTATTGAACTTGTTTTCTTGATTTTTTAAAATGAAAAATACTCACAGTACTTGACAGTCGTTAGTGTGCACAAGTTAGGTGTTGTTTTGTACTTATACCACTAAAACTATAACTTATTACTGGAGCACTTTCACTGAGATTGTTGGCTGGCAGCCATGTTGGATGTTGGATATTTGAGTTTTACACAGGTAAATGCTACTATAAAAAAAGATATATAGAATATTTATAGGTTTTAATACTGCCAATTTGAAAACAGCAGGAAATAAACGACTGTGTTCACAGAAATGTTTTCTTTTTAGTTAACTTAAATATAAAGTGATGTGTAATCCATGTTTGTATTTGAATATTTTTCAGAAATGGGATTACCCCATAATGGATCTTGTGGCGACAAAAATATTTTCCATAATTCCCCATGGTTGAAATAGTGAAGTTTAGTTTAAACCATTTATGTTCCCATATTGTATAACAAACTACAAGAAACCACCGCCTTAAATTAATTCTAATAACACTAATATTTTTGACAAAAATAATCCCATTACACAATGTAACATTTAGTAATTAGATGTAAAAAGGTGTATTTAGTATGTTGTATATTATGTGGTAAACATTATCATTTGTGTACTTTCCAGCATTGCCCTAGGGGATCAAGTAAGAAAAAATGAAAATGTGTGGATTTATGTGTAACATTTTTATTTGGTATTCACAAATTGAATCTCTAAAGAGCTTACTTAATAGATACCAAATTTAACTATGGCTAAGGTAGGGACCACCAGAAAGTGCAATTGAGGGAGAAGCCTATTTGGCATGTGCCCTTGGAGCAGCCAACGCGG